>NW_028140660.1:0-19620 GCF_965202585.1 Thalia democratica | reverse complement strand
GTATAATTAATTTCAGTTGACAATATACTAGCAGGGTTGCCACTTTACTTGGAATCTTGGAAAAACCTGGAATTTAAGAAATTTTAGACAAAAAAACCTGGAATTTAAGAAATTTTGAAAAAAAATGGAAAAACCTGGAATTTTTAAGAATTTTAATATGTTTGGTAGTAAAATTTCGGCTTTGCTTAAAAAATTTATCATATAGATGAAAAAAATTTGTCATCACCAAAAATTTTTTTATTTTTAATTCATTTTAAGTAGCTTTACAGTATCTTTTCAGTCTTTTTATACTATTGAACACAGCTTCTTACCTTAAATTTAACTTTACACTAAAAATGGACCGAAAAATGTGTACTTTTAAAAACCTGGAAGAAATGTGAAAAACCTGGAAAAAAATTTGAAAAAACGAGTGGCAACCCTGATACTAGGGGATGGGCAATTAAAGCACAAAGCTTTGCTGAATAACTAAAGCTAAACTGTAGCTTTTATCCAACAAAAATTTTGAGACGTACCCTTGATATTATTTTGTACACAATGTTTTTAAAAATATTTAATTAACTACAGTATATCTTTCATAATTGCTTTTAGTTTTTTTTTTACATTATATGCAAAATAAGCGGCCTGCAAACAAATTTTTCCAACAAATTTGAATATTTGAAAATTTGCCCACCTCAACTGTATACAGAAATGTTTCTTTAAAAATGCTTAATGACTTATCATGTTAACAATATTTTAGCTTAAAAGTTTACAGTTTTGTTAATGCAATTTTCCAAATTTCTTATACACTTAAACCAATCATTTAAAAACAAAAATTATCAGTTTAAAATAAATGTAAGTAAACCTTGACTGAGAGCAAGGTGTCTTTCAGAAATTTCCTTCAGTTGTTTTCTGTAAAATTTTGTATTATAGGTATTAATTCAAAAAGAAAATTTTAACTAAATAATAAAAATAAAAATTATTCTATAATAGCTTAAAATTGTTTGGTCTTAAAAAGTATGACAGTACTTTTAAATTATAACAACATTAAATTTTTATATAGATACCTAAAAATTATTCTAAATACTATTTGTAAAAAGAAAAACTTTAAATAAAATATTTGAATATACTTAGTATTTTTCTCATTTTTCATTTCTATAACAACACTCATACAACAAAGCTTAAAAAAAATAAACGCCAAATAAATCTTACCTGAAGGCATCATTGTTGTTAATTTTCCTTGCACATCTATACTTAGCGACATTTCCGTGGCTGAGGCATGAGAACATTTCTGCCTCAGCCTTGATTGCATCCAAACTTTCACTGCAAAACAATTTCATGTCATGTGATTGTAATTTACTAAATAATATTATCTATTTATAAATATCAACAATAAATTGATTTAAACCAGCGATTCTTGACCTTGGAGTAAATTCCCTTGTTTAAGGGGATATATCTTCTTTATTACAAGTTGTGTAAATTATTCTTTATTAGTTATCTTTTTAATTTGTCAGTTTGTATTCAACTGTACCTTTTTAGCTCAATTAAACTCTTAAATTTTACGATTTTCTATAAACATTGAGCTTAAGTTTAAAAAAGTCAAGTTTTTTTACTCAAAATTAAATACTGTTTTGAATATTAAGGGTAAATTTGGTAACAACTTTCCAAAAAAGGGTAAACATAAAAAAAAGGTTAAGAACCATTAGTGTAGATGGTAACTCGCCCTATAGTTACACATAAAATATTTTTAATATAGTTTATGCTATGAAAACTTGTCATAAGTACTAAGTAAGCAAAATTTATATACATAATAAGTAATATAGATAAGCGTTGAATTGCGATGAGTAAGACATAAAATATTATGGTATTTTTATCATAAGCTGTGTGTCTACATATTAGAAAATTGAAATAAATAGCATCACTTAAAACACTGTTTATGCTTGTTGCGAGAGACTTTTGTAGACAGCGGCACAGATTTACTAATAATAAAAAAGGTTGTTGGGCGGTTGATCTAATTTTTTTTACTGTGAATTATCTCTACTTTTTCTTTGTGTTATGCTCTCACAATTTGTAAACATACACCTTTAAGTACTTTTTTTAAGTTTTAAGTTAATTTTTTTTAAGATAAGACTGTTTAAAAATTTTCATAAGAATTTTAATTGTTTTTAAAAATATTACTATTAAACCTATGGCAGGTCTAACTTTAAGTAGTTAATAACTTTAAGTTTAGGCGAATAAAAATATTAGAAACTAATTTAAGAATTTCAATTTAATAATCATGTTATATTTTCACAGAATGTCTCTTTTGTATGTTTTTACAATACTTATAACCCCTTTAACCTGAACTATTGTATGCAATACTACAAAATAAACTGTTATTTCTAATAAACTACCTAAATCTCAAATTGCACAAAGTTTCAAACTAGCTTTACTATTATAACTTCTTTTTCAGACATTAAAATGACTACCTCTTCAACCTGCACAAAGGAAAATCTTATTGTAGAAACTGAAAAGGGTAAGTACACAATCCCTGCTGATGACTGGGTTTTTAGTGCTTGCGATGCACAAAAAAGATGCACCAAGCTAGGTGGCTCTATTCTTGCGCCAATTAAAGAACAATCTGAATTCAATGCAATCATGGAAGCAATCGAATCATGTGAGTATCAAAGTAAAATTGCGTCAAGGTATGTCGGGTTATACATCTCTGAAGATAATTCCACACGCGTCTTCTCGGACGGAGTGAAATTTGATAAAGATGTCCATGGTCGTGTTTACCAAGAAAACGACATTGGTCCAGACAACTGTCCTGTTGCATTTTTATATCCACAACGCCCAAACAAACTTCAAATAGGTGTTAACCGTTGGTGTGGAGAGTATGAAAGGTTATTTATTTGCTTTGAACCTAAAAATACGATCAAACCTGATGCGATTACCAGTGATACTGCTAGTGTTAACACAAGCCTTCTCATTGCTGTAGGCTCATTTTTATTTGTAGCCGTAGTTTGTCTGGTTTCTTATTTGGTCAGTCAGAACAAGAATCTCAGAATGAAGCTTCAACAAACCTCAAATGGTGTTTAGACAAATCTTCAAATGATATTTCGATAGTTTTAGTTGTTTATGTGTAAAATTTTCTAAATAAATTTAAGATTAATGTAACTTCCCTTTACACCTTTTAGGGGAATTTTGTAATTTATTTTAAAGTGTTTCCAGATAATATAGCATATATGTCAATACATCATATTTTAACATTAATATAAAAAAAAAACTTTTACAAAAGCACATTTTAAAACTTTATTGGTTTATAAAGCTGTTGAGATGTCAAAATGAGTTTGTTAAAAACAAAATGGACTTTTATATAAAACTGACAGCTTAAATTAAAAAAAACTATGTGTTTTATAAGTATGTCGTTAGACTTTAAAAAAAAGACCAAAATATTCAATTTTTTTTATTTGCCTTAATATTGTTTAAATTATTTTTTTAATGGAGACGGTTTAAACATGCATTAAGGGTAACTTTTGCACATGAGTAAAAAAATAATCAAAAAAAAAATAGTGAAGAGTAATTATTAGGTTTAACATAGATAATAAAAATATTATATAACGATTTTAATAAAAAAGTTAATAAGACCAAGAGTATCGGTAAAAGGTAACAGTAATAGTAAAAAAAAACAACATTAAGAAAAAGTTCTCGAACAGAATTAGGGTTAAGAGTAACATTAACAGTAAAGAAAAATTAACAAAAACAAAAAAAAGTTTCAAACCGAGCAAAAGTGACCTTTTCGTACAAAAGTGGCTTCGTGCAAAAATGTCCTTACGTGCAAAATTGTCCTTCTGAGCATTTTTAACACTTACCCTGCTGAAAATCTTTAAAACTAGGAGCTTCAAGTTTTCAGAACCCGTTTTATGTTAGCATGTTAACTTTTAAGTTGAACATAAACTTGATGAAAACACTTATTAAAGTTAGGAAAAGAGTTTGTGGCATAATTGCCAGATTTTCTTTTCTATTTTGTAAGCCTGTAATATGTAAATCTTGCGTTAGTAAATGCTGTAAATTTTAAATGTACATTTGTAAATTTCAAAATCGCACTTATATTTTACTTAACAGGTGCTTTCAAGCCATATGCTGCCGTCTCTAACCTTTAATTAAATTTCAATCAATAATTAAAGTTATTTAAAAAATGACTTGTAGTTTATAAATGTTTAATTGAATCAGTTTTGTAAAAGAAAAAGGGGTGAATAATATACTGACTACTAATAGGATTCGGCCAATGAATAGTTTTTTACTTCGAAAAAAAAGTTCGAAAAATTGATAAAAGTACTATCAAAAAGATGGGTGAGTTGTTATTATTCAGTGTACCGAAAATTTGAAAACTTTTTTGTGCGTAAATTAGCCTGTAAAAATCTACGTCGAACAAGCTTCTTATCTACATACCTGGCTTAACAAACATATATTTTAACTATAATTTGCCACTGAATATCAATATAATTACAAAGACTTATTCAGAAAAATAAACTTCTAAAAATGTTAGCCGTATAGTTAAAAAGCATTTAACAAATATGTCACAAAAAGAAGAAGGCTAAACTTTCAATTAATCAACTTTCTCATATTGATCAATTTAAGGACTAAGGTAATAATTGCAATTTGAATGCTTACCTTTAGAATTTTTTTATGAATTTTTAGATGATTAAAGTAATTTTTAAAAATTTAAAGCAACATTATACTTAACTACAACTTTATAAAAATCTTATACAACTAGTAAAACTTATAAACAACTTGTAAAACTAGTGCAGTTTGTTTATTACTATAAACGTTTTGTTTTAGAAAAATAAGTGACTACAGATGTTTTTAATTAATTTGACTAGTACATATTTCTAAAATCAGTAACTGGCTGAAGCTTAGCAAAAAGACAGGAATCCTAATCCGGTAGATCACTAACAATAGTAAAAGTAATTTGAGCTAACAACACATCTAGCACTAACAGTATAATAAATAGTAATGTCTGTGTACTTAAGTGGTATGTTGTTAAGACTACTATAAACTTTACACAACCAATCGCTGACAAAATATACTACAAAAATTGTCTAGTAATACTAAAAAGTATGATAATTATTTTTACTCTTTGCTTGGAGACTAACTTTTAAATAATTTAATCTTTAAAACATTTTGTAAACGAACGTGACAAACTAGCTAAGGAACTAAGTTTCACAAAACTAAACTGAATTTCACTTTGAAGGGGAAATGTACAAGATGTGATTAAAGTACTTATTTTTGTTTTTAGCTTCTAACAAGCTTCGTTATTACTTAACTTTAAATTACAAACTTAGTTTTATCTGTTAAATAGCTACTTCGACATAATTTTTACAATCATAATAAAAACTTAAATAAATATATTAAGTGCTATAATAAAACTTATACAGACTTAGTGCTAAAATAATAAAAACTGATATAACTTAGAAATACTTTTATAAACTTTCTTGGAGCATTTTACAATGTTATACACATATATTTGTGTTTATAAACAAAATGGTTTAATATTAAAGTATTATTGGATTAAATTTTACTTATTATACAGATTTTTAATTTTTTTTAAAGTTTTATGTTATTGTAAATTGAAACATATATAGCACATATATACAAATACTATATAATTACTGACAAAATAAACAAAAATATTTTTAAGAACTTTAAAAGTAATTTTTATACATCAAAGTTAATATTTCTACTGAAAAAATTACTAATGCAAATTAGTTTGCACTAAGTTTTTGCTGTATACAGAACATTTTATGAGTAAAATTTGATTTCAAAAATTTAAATTATAGTTATTTTAATTAAATAACTTTGTATTGCCTAAAACTGTTAGTATTAATTTTGAGAGTAAAATTAAAAATATTAAAAGTTTTGTGTATACAGCAAATTTTTGCACTTGTTATCTTTTGTTAAAAATAGTATTTATATAATGTTAAAACACTTTTTTGTATTTTAGAAATAAACATTGTAAAAATTTGTCTTTAAAGCATACAGCAAATAACACTTAAAAGCGTAAAAACAACTGTTTAAAACAAATATAAATTGCTACTCAAACTATACATTAAGAAAATACTACCGTGCCTACTTCTTATTGAGTATTAATCGTAATATATAGGTCTTAGAATATGTACAAAACTTATTTAAAACTCTAAAAAGTTTTAAAAAGTGTTCATGCTTACATGGCAACTTCTTTTAGACTTGAAACTAAAAGTATTAAACAATAAGAAAAAATATGTAACTTTAAACACTAGGTACAAAAAGTTTTTTTTTAATATTTATCTACAATCTACACAATTTAACTTAACTAACTTTTCACGGGGTGCTATGATCTTTAGAGCATATATCTTTGTATCGACCGTGTCAAGAACTTTCACTGTGGTTCCAAATCCGCCCTGTCCGATACAATAGAACTTTGTGAACAAATTGTTTTGCTATAATTTTTATTCTAACTAAATAGTATAGTTCTTAACTTGTTCGAATACAGAAAGAAAAGTTATTGAAGTTTTATTTAGTCGACTGCAGTAGTATATCGTACAAATGAGATAATATAAAAATACCGCACTACATTAAAAACATATATACTTATATTCTTAAACAATTTTCTTAAAAAATACAAACTTAAACCATTACTCTTTATCACCATAACCAAACTAAAAAAACAAAAATAAACTTAAACAAAACTTAAACTTACAAAATTTAATTTTAACCATTCAAAAACGCCTTTATTTTACGGCTTAAAGGTTTTTAGTAACATAGTAAATTATAAATAAAAATTGATTTTTGTTTTCCCATTAAAACAATTACCTACAAACCGTTTGCAGTATGCTTTTAGAACAGAGTTTATTAACCTTTTCTTGTTTTACCCCTTTTGGAAAGTTATTACAAAATTTAACCCAACAGAAGAAAATAGTGTTCAGTTATAAAGATAAAAACTAGATTTTTAAACTTTAAGCTTAATAATTATACAAAGTCGAGAAATATAAAGAGTTTATTAAACTTAAAAAAAAAGTACAGCTAACTACTTCCTTATAAATTTATACAACAACTAATAAACATTAATTTATATTACTTTTAATGAAGAAAATTCATCCTCTAAAACAAGGGAATTTAAACCCAGGGTAAATTAACAACAGTTAAAGAATAGCTGTTTTAGAAGATTACTTTCATAAAAAACTACCATAAAAAATTGTTTTAGTTTAAAAATTTAACAAAAACGCTTACTTATATGCAACTGATTTTTGCTGCTTGTATTTTTCATATATTTTAAAGCAAAAAGAAGTAATAACTATTTTTATATAACTCAAAAATAATAATTTTAAAGAGCTAAAGTTAAAAATTTAGTTAAACTTTCAAAAATGTTTTTAAATAAATCCTATCAATAAAACAATTGACTTAAAACTATCACGATTAATTTGTTTTTTTGAAGTAAAGTACTTAGCTAAGAGAAGAAATACTTACGAAGGCTAACAGTCAACGATTTGAAATTGCTCCAGTCCACTAATTAATTTTTTCTCCATACAATTTTCTTAGCTCATCGAGAATACAGTTTTAAAAATAATGCTAGGTATGATTAAATGAAGCCTATAACAAACAAAACTTCTTAAAATGTTTTTATGCAAAACTGGGCACACTTGCTAGTCTAGCACTTTTTTTATTACTTTTTACTTTTTTTCAAAACTTTAAAGCAAAACATTTTCTTAAGTCAGAAAAAAACGCTAAAATGTCTTAAAGTGTTTATAAATCTGGATAGGGTGTATGGTACCACTAATAGTTTTTGCAGAACTGAAAACAAAATGTTTTTTATTTGCCAGCTTGATAACTACTTCAACAAGTTTTAAAGTTATTATTTTGTTATTATAGCTTTACGACTCGTAAAGTAAAAAAAAAACTATAGTAAACATTTGTATTTCTAAATAAATAAAAAAATTAATTTTCTAGAAGCTCTTTTTACGAGCTCCGACTAAAAAGATTAATATAAAAAGAAATTAAATCTTTTATGTAGTAACCCTTTTTTAAATTATTTAGGCGAGTTTAAACTTGTAAAAACTAAAAACAACGCTGTAAAAATTGTATCAAATAAAATTTTTATGTGAGCAAAGTATTTACAAATTTAAACTTACTTTTATTGCTTCAACTCCGAACAGATTTGAAGGAATTCCGATTAGAAGCACAAGTGACGTTCCGATTGATAATAATAATCTGTTTATTATCCGAACTGCTGCTAGTTTTAGAGTTATTTGTTTTATAGTTTGATGTTCTGTTACACAGAACTCTCTTTTTTTCGATTATGCTTAGTAGTGTTGTTTACGAAAATCAATAAATCGTTTAGTCAAAAATCAACAATCTTAAAGATTACTATGTAAAAAAATAGGGTTTGCTATTTTATTTTAAACATTAGATTGAAAACTTCTTTTAATAGTTTTTAAGTGAAAGTTTTAGTTAAAACAAAAATATATTGCTTTAAATAGCATAAATGTCTAATGTTTTGTTTAATTAAAAGCTAAATTGTTAATTAAAATATATATAAAACTGCTTATGGGTTTAGTGTTTTAAACAGTAATTAACAAATTTTTTACTTCATAAAGTATTTTTCGATGTTTTTTAGTACTTTTAAAATTGCACTTTTAATGAGTTTAATTTTCTTAGATAATAACTTAATATAGACTTATCACTATTCGTAGTTACTTAAGTATGAATTTCAAAACAAAGCTGAAAATTTATCATTTTATCTTTTAACGTGAGTTAAAATAAACCTTTACAAATCACAATGAACAAAAAATAAAATTTATGTAATCCAATGAACAATATAATGCAATACATAAAAGTGCATGTTATAGAATCACATTATTATTTTTTATTATGAAAATTAGTTTAGTTAAATTAAAAGATATAAACACAATAGCTTTAAGTATTGTCTTAATGCAAGATAAAAGTATGCTTTCTATCACAGTAAGTTTATTTTTTAATATTATTTAATGCCGAACATCTAAAATCTTAGTTAAAGGTTAAATTTTAATTTGAAATTTTTTGTTTGTTGTAATTTTAATTATCATTGTGCTTTAAAAAAACAAATAGGTATGTAAAATAACTGGTAAAACAGCGTTAATAAGCTGCACTGTATTATCAGCTTAATTCTTTTAAGTATAAAAGGTATACGGTACATTAGTAAACAAAAGTTAAACAGTTTTTAGTACATTTTTGTAATAAGTGAAAGTTATTGCTACGTTTGTAAGTATGAACTCTCGGCAAACTTCTGTTTTCAGCATAAGTAAAATCATTGTTTACTTTATGTCTTATCAGCTGTTTGGTTTATAAGTTCTAAAGTTTGTTATTTTCCCTACTAGAAATATAAAAACTTGCTAAAACTTGTAAACCACTTTGTAATAGTGCTAGCTGATTCAAAAATTCAAAAACTCTAACACCGGTCGCTGATTGTTGCTATCTAAAAGTGTTTTAAAGTAGCCCGATTAAACATTTCAAACTTTCAATCTATTAATCAAAAGTGATGTTATATTTCGCAATTAAAACTTTTAGGCTAGGTAATGAATTTTTTTTTGTAGTTGTGTTAAATTTAATTGCAAAGTTTTGGGTAATTTTTAAGTCGATATCGACAAAAAATTTTTTAGCTTAATTTTTAAATTGTAGAGGTTTTGTCAAAGTTTAAAATTTTTAGTTAGTTTACTTATTTGTGTTAGGAATGCTATAAATGTTTTTTTAGAAGCTATATTATTAAGATTTAGCTCTGTTTAGTTATATAAATTACGTAATTCCCGAAAAAGAAGCAAATGAAGCTACTGGAAATCAGACACTTAAAACCATCACAAGAAGCAGGTAAATTTAGTTTATATATTTTTTTTAATTTACTTCTTAATTATAATTGGTACACTTGTATTTTGTAAACTGATGAATATTGTATGAAGGCACACTTTTAAAATACTGCTAAAATAAAATGGTTAACTAAACTTTTTTGGTGTTTTAATTACTTATGCAGTAAAACAGTAATAAATTTGATTAATAGATTAAACTTGATGTTTTACCTAAGATTGGAAATTAGTACAAAAAAGGCGAATTTATAATTTGAAGTATAACAAAATTAGTTTTTATTATCTTTTTGGAGACATATTTTTAGTCAAAGTGAATAAAAATGAAGATATTTTGTTTTTTTGGACGACTTTTTTTATCTAAACTTAAAATAAAAATATTTCGAAATTAATAAAAATAGCTAAAAAATTAAATTTGATTTTTTAGTTTTTCAATGATAGTAATTAAAACAAGAGCAATCATTGTATAAGAGAACATCTGTAAAAATATTTTGATGTTTTACATAGTTTTGTATGTAATACTATGGTCTTGTAAGTATTATCTACTTTTTAAAACTATTTTTCTGCACTTGATTCTAAGTGAGTTAATATGCGTTTAGTTTTTAAAAAAAAAATTTTTATTAGTACGAGTAGTATTGAAATAAAAACGTATGAGATATATAACTTAATTAAAAGTTTTAAAACATTCCTCTTAGAAATATTTTTTATTGTAATTTCCTTTAAGATACCTAGAAAAAATAAAGTACTTTTTTACCATAGTTTTCATCTAGACATCCTAAATAAAGATGCTCTATAATAATGATTAAAAAACGTTTTTAGTCAACGAACCTGATTGACTTGTTAGAAATTTACTTCGCAGTTGGCATAACTTTTTTAATACTCAACAATCAAGTAAAAAGAAAATTGTTTTAAAATAACCACTTAAAAAGCACATGAAAACTGAAAGTTCAAAAGTCACTTTAGAAAAAGCTCAATTTTATTTGTTTTGCCAATTTGTTTTAAAGTACAGAGTTATATCTCGTGGTTTAAGTTACCCACTATTAATCTATTTGCTAAATTTAGATTTGCAATTCAGTAGTTAATGCTAATTATTACTTTTAAATATTAAAAAAATATTTTTAGCTTAACTACAACTTTGCTATAAAAAATATAATTTAGTGTTACTTTAGTAGCAAGCAAAATTTGTTTTTGATAAAACAATATTTACGAAAAAGTATTACAAAATTCTTAATATAATTTTCTTAAACACAAAACAATTGCTTTATCTTTTTTTTTCAAGTTTAGTTTTTCTTGAACTTAAGTTTATACAAAATCAAACTTTCTATTAAATTTTTATTATTTAAAAGTGATATTTGTGCATAAATTCAGTAATAAAATCTATATGATTAAGTGCAATGTGTGATACATGTTGTATGAGTTACAAAACAGCAAAAAAAAGGTTTTGAAAATAGAAAACAAAAACAGTGCATATAAGGTACAAAAATTTGAAGACAGAACACTTAAAACTTTAAATACAACTTGACATTATAACAATCATTTCTTTTTTTCTAGTAAAAAATTACAGTTAGATATAGAAACTTAAGTTTGAAAGCTGTATTAAATGTCAAAAAGCATAGATTCAAAAATCATTTAGCGAAAAATTGTTTTAATACAATATAAGTTAAATTTCTTATCTCAAAAATATCAAACTACGTTTTCTTTAAAAAAAGCTTACATGAACATCTATTTGGCAAAGTTTCAATTAGTTGCTGACAAAAACTTAAGTTATAAAACTTGAGCACCGGTTAAACAATTTTTAATCAACGAAATTTACATAAAAAAAACATAAAGTGCACTAATAATATTTGAAGTCTTTTAAATTTTACAAAAAAATAAATAACTTTTATTGTAACCCTTGACGAAATTTATAAGTTTAAAAAAATTAGTAAGTAAAATAAAAAATTATATACAACAAACAAAAACGACCAAACAGTTTTACAATTAAAAACGCACAAGCTTTAATTATAAAAACTGAAATAAAAGAAGCGTTAGCTTACAAAACCATATTTACAAAATACCAGATCTTTCTTCAGGAGAAAATCTTGTCCATGACGTCACCCAACTCCTTCAAGTCACATTCTGCCGCTGACGTCAATCTTTTCAGTGTCACTTCCAAATTTTCCGCTCCTCCCACAAAACTTCCTTCCTCATCTTCGCTTGTGTTCAGGTCGCATTCCGCTTCGAAGAGCCTCCGCAAATCAGCTCCGTTGCACTCTTCTTCACATTCCGCTGCTTCATCGGCGATTTCCTGCAGCTTGATGATTGATTCGGATGCAGACGGACGATCTTCAGGATTGATTGATGTTAAGTCTTGAATGAGTTGTTCCTGTGAAAAGTTTTTAAAGTAAGCGGAACTAACAACGTTTCGTGACAAAATGCGCTGTAATGAAGCATGTTTTAGTTTTACTTAAAAAAAATCCTTTTACCATATATATGTTTATAACAAAACTAAGTTTTTACCATTGAAAATACAACTCAAGCGTAAAGTATTCATTAAAATCTGGTAATTTCGGTTAAACTGAAAATTTCTAAAAAACATTTTATTAACAATTTAAACTTGAACTCACCACCAACAAAACGTGTCTTTTTGAACTTTTTAGGTGAAAGCTTCCAGACTTGCACTCTTCCATAAGCACTGCAAAATGCATGCAACCTTCTTTGAAAGTGCAAAAAACAGTAACACCGGAAGAGTACAATTCAACTCGCCGGTCGTAGATAAAACTGTCTCCATTCTCCTGTGAGAATAAAAATAATAAACTTATGGATTATATATATATAAATTGATATAAAAGTTGATGGTTTTTTTATATATAGAAAGCAACATAAACTGTTTTACGCTAGATTTTTAGATAACTGGAAACAAAACACCACGTTTTTAAAACGGGTTTAACAAAAAATTAATCACTGATAAAATTTTTA
This sequence comes from Thalia democratica, assembly GCF_965202585.1. NCBI lineage: Eukaryota > Metazoa > Chordata > Thaliacea > Salpida > Salpidae > Thalia > Thalia democratica. The sequence goes on along the minus strand of NW_028140660.1, from coordinate 6,838 downwards.
AAACCATTTTTAAAGCCACTATGGTACAAAATTTTTTGTTTTAAATAGAACATGGCAGAAACATAGAACTGAATATATTTTCTGAACAATAATTATGCTAAGTTTCTTTGAAAAACTAAATTTAGGAAACAATTTAAGAAAGATAAAACAAATTGTTGGCTTAATAAATACAATAAAAAAAATAAATTAGTTAACTTTAATTCGAGTCTGTACAAAAACAGTCAAAAGAATTGTTATTTTGAAAATAGTTCAAACTGTACTTACTATTTCCGGCGCCCTGTAGCATGGAGTTCCTCTTCTTCCGAGAGTCCTCTGTTCCAGTATCTGGACCACGTCGGGGACTGCAGGTGTCGAGTCCATATTCTCCTCATCAACCAGGTCTCCTGCGTTCAAGTTGTTAAGCTCGATCTCCTCAACGTTCATCAGACGAGCAGACGAGACGTCGCCGGCGGGATGCCTTCTGCGCCGAGGCCTTCTGCACGGCATGACCACATCGCGGAAGTTGACGGACTGCTGCTCAGGTTGCTGCATCTGCGATTGCTCGAAGCTGGCGTTGAACAGGTTGATCAGCGATTGGCTCGGAGACTTCGGTCGCCCTGTTTCCTTCTTTCGTTCGAAGCACGAAAGGCCGAAGTCCCCGATTCGAAGATTCGGCTCATTGGTCTCATCTACTTCCACCAGCAGGTTAGCAGGTTTAACATCTCTGTGTATGAGACATTGCTGGTGCAAGTAGTCCAGACCGGAAAACAACTGAAAACAGAAAACAAAAATACTTCTGTGAACTTTTATGGCGTAAGTTAGACTTATTAGCCTTATAACTGTTATAATCTTATAATAACAATTTTTTTTATAGAATGAAAAATGTCCTTTTAAATGTACTTGGAAATTAAAAAGTTATGATTATTTATGGTTTTTAATTTTTAAGTATAGTAAACCATAAAAAATGTTTTTTTAACACTGAAGGATGTCTTCAATTTGAAACAAAAAAAGTTTGTTTAATATTTAAATATTGCTATTAAAAATTAATAGTTTATAGTTTAGTCAGTATACTAATATTAAAAGAGCTCTCAGTGTTAGTTTATTTCTACTTGAATTAATTAAGAAGTCATTTACTACCCTAGTGGTCAAGGTTACCAGATATAGACAGTTTTGAACAGTGAATATTAAATAAAAGTCTGTTCATACAAAAAAATCATGCCCGAGTAATTTAAAAATTAAGTTTATGGACTTTTAATATTTTAAATGCCATTTTATGAGTTTTTTTTTATTTTTATAAACAGTATATATGATTAAAATAAACAAACATGTATACATCATTTTTATTAGTACAAAATATCATCGTTAAGGTTTTAACTATTGAAAATTATAAGTTATTCAACAAAATAAATGTTGAGTTTCTAACTATTTTTTGTTTAAATAAAAAATGATATGCTATAATGAAAATGGAACTACAAATGAGTGCTTATTTTTACAAAATTTACATAATAATAAAGTGAAAAGTTTTGGGTAGCATTAAAGTAAATTAGAAACCATGTATAGCTGAGAAAATTAAATGATATTAAAATTAACTTCAGGCCAGTTGACGATCGGGGGAAGAAACGGATACCCTGGTTCGATTTTACGTAGAAGTTGTTCAAAAGCCGCATCCTTATGCAGTACTTCTGCTAGTTACAACAGGTATGTGTTATATATACATATATTTATTTATTTATATTATATATATAGTTAATGTGATTAGATATACTTAACTACTTTCCACAGAGCCCACTTATACACTTATTGGGAATATTTGAATTCAAAAAAACAGTACACATGTTTCATACAAACAATAAACTGTTTGTAAGCATCAGCTATAGCTCAAATTAAATTGCACCGTCGTTGACATTAATACAAATGGTACACAAAAATAAACTTTGTTTTTTGAATTTCTGTGTAAGTTTTGTACTAATGTTAAGCACAGTGCAATATAACTCGAGCTACAGCTTAGTTAATTTTTATAAACATGTATAAGTAAATGGAGATACAACTTCTATTATATAACTTTAACAGAACAAATATATCTAGATATTTTTTTGAGATTTGTAAGTATGTAGTTTTTTAAATGTTGAAAAACATTATAATCTTTAATAAACAAGTTTATTTAAAACTAAACTACATTTAGAAACAAAATTGAACAAAATGCGTAGTTTTGAGGCCGCAAGTATTTGTTTATTTATTGTAGTTTTCGTTTAAGTTTTTTTATAGTAATTTTTAAATATTTTTTGATGTAGTTCTTAGTGTTTAAAAAAGCTATTTGAATGAAAATGAAAATTTATCCTAAGCGACTGCAATAAGAAAAGCAAAATACTATTTAGCAGTCATTCGCGAAAGTTAATTAGATATCTATTTTGTTTAATTGTAATTAAAAGAAAAAAAATGCATTAAAATGTACTATAAATTATTAAAGTTCAAAAGTTTTGCTAAATTTTTTTTTTAACAATTTTTTGGTTTAATTTTTTTTTGCTTACTTCTAACCAGTCTTCTTGAGACAAGTTAAGTTTTTTTTTTATAAACTATAAATACTTTTTAAAATTATTCATAATTTAAGCTTTAGAAATTATTACTAAAAAAGTGTTTTATACATTCTTTGCTGTTACTTGATAAAATTTAAAAGATATCCTATAAAAATTAAAAACATCAACACCACAGCAAAGCATCATGCACAAGGATGTCGTGTTGTTTCATCGACGGAGCTTGTTATAAAGCAATATTTAACGGTAAGTTGACGAATAATATATCTTGTTTAATATTATATTTATTCTCAAACTGTATTAAGCGTTTTGAAAGACATCTTTGACCGTTACAAGATCTATTTTTTTTTACTTACTTTTTTATTTATTTAAAACAATTGTTGTTGTGCAGAAAAATTTTAGCACTGTGTAACTTAAATTTTTAGCGTACAAATTTAAACTTTTAAATTTACAGATCAGTTAAAAAGTGTAAACTTTATTGTTGTCACACAGGTTGTAACTTATACAAATTACCAATTAAGTAGTAATAAATAACAAATGAAATATTTTCAAAGTGATTCGTCTTCGAGATAAATGTGAACCGGGTTACGCAAATCCTCCACAGTGCAAAGGTACTTGAAATTGAATTGATATTTATTAAATACTTACATTATGTTACGTGTTTTCAGATCTATAATTGTTTAACAACAATAATAAATAAAAGTGTAGTTTTTGGTTGTAAAATAATTATATTAGACGTAAAATTGTATGTTACTGTTTTGTTAACTGTTTTTAACATTGTAATGACTTTGGATGGTCATAAATGACTCAGAAAAATATATAAGTACGTTTTAAAACTCAGCTTAAAATAAAATAATAACTAGTTTATAGGTATACAATAAAAGATATATCCAAAACTACCTCAAATGGTTTAATTTCTTGACAATTTAAACTGAAAATAATTATTTTAAAATAGATAGAGAAATTCATTGAACATAATAAAATTAAATTATAGAAATAAACGAATGTGAAGCAAATCCTTGCATCAAGAATAGAGAAGTTTGTGTTGATAAAGTGAACAGCTACGAATGCCAATGCCCACCTGGGGAAACTTGCGAACAAAGTAAGTTTTTTTTAGACTGATAAAAGATGATTATCGTAAAGTTTGTTAAATCATAACATATCTTATATGATTTGTTTTTATGATTGAGTACCATTTTATATGCTTTTATTAGAAATTTAATACCAAAACCGCCTTCTCGAAAAAAGGTATACAATTTTTTGAGCCATTGAAAATTATCTTTCAGAATTTTTCCGTATAAATTTTTAAGCTACTTTACGAGAACAGTGCGGAAAAGATGATTATCGTAAAGTATATTGAATCATAACAAATCTTATAACATTTATTTTTGTGATATACACATTTTTTAGAAGCCAATTTTGTCGTTTAATCTAAGAAAAACACTTTATTTTTAGGTTAAATGCAATTCGATTTCACTATATTCTCAAGTTATTTGAATAAACGATCTAGTTGCAAATAGATTAAAGTACTTGACTTTTAAGAATTTGTTTAACCTCGTTTACATTTGAAATTTAAAATTGGTTTATGAAAAGTCAGTTTTCAGCTGTTTTTTCGCAAAAGAGCACAATATTTTTCGTGTAAATATTGTAGTTGTTAAGCTACCATTTTAAACTTTTTTATTAGAAAACTTAATACCAAAACCGCCTTCTCAAAAAAAAAATCTAATTTCTTTAGGCATTGAAAATTACCTTTAGCTTACTACCACAAGTCTTAAATATTCGGCTTTGGCTTCAGTTTTTTGCGGTTTAAAGTAATTATTTAAATTACTTAAAGTTTTCAAACATCTAGTATGAAAGTTGAAGTTTTATTATTCCTTGATTTTTAGAAAAATGTTTAAAAGTTATGTAAAAGCTAAATATGGAAGATAATTAACAGTTTTATTATGGCTTTAGGTTATATTATATGCTTGTTATAAAGATAGTATATATGCAATATAGTTTTTTTATAGTAAACACGCTATCGTTACCAAAAGTGTTACCGTTTACTTATGAAAACCTTTTATGTACTCAAAATATTTAATTATTATGTTTCTACTTTTTTTATTTATTTTGCTTTAAGACAAAATATGTATAAAAATCTTGTTCATCGAGTAAAACTATTTTTTTTTATATAATCCTGTTTTTTTGTCTTTTTTTACTTGAAGAGGCTTTATTGCAACACTTGGTCGAAACAATTTACAACGTCCACCCGATAACATTTTAATGGATTATATTTTACATGCGATACACGCTTATCTAAGAAAACTTCTAAGATAACAAAGTAAAAGGAAACCGCACGTGAGATTAGTTATAAGAGAACGCTGTGAATTAAGCTACATGGCCTGTATATCACGAGGATGAAACTAGTTTTTCGACTTTAATTTTGAACCACAGGTGGAAAAAGCTAATACAACCGCAAAGAAAGCGATTAAAAGTTTTACATCCATATACATTATTAAGCTTATCACTGAAATAAAAATAAAAAGTTTAATAATTACATGTCAAAATTCAAACTCACGCGTAAACCCATAATAAAATGAAGCGATTGAAGATTAACAGCTTTCTAACCGTAATGTTTTCGCAAAAACAAAAAACAGTAATTTTGTGTCTTATTTGCAAAATTTTTGTTGAAACTTATTTCATCGGCTTAAAAAACCTTTGACATCTTTTTTAGAAGACAATTTTGTCGTTTAATCTAAGAAAAACACTTTATTTTTAGGTTAAATGCAATTCGTTTTCCCACTATTTTCCTTAAATTTTTAGTAAATGATCTAGTTGCAAATAGATTAAAGTAATTGACTTTTAAGAATTTGTTGAACCTCGTTTACATCTGAAACTTTAGATTTAATTTATGAAGTATTAGTTTACTGCAGTTTTTTCGCAAAAGAGCAAAGTATTTTTGACGCATTTTTTTTTTAGTTTTCTGTGTAAATATTGCAGTTGTATAAGCTACCAGTCTATAATCTTATATTAGAAATTAAATGCCAAAATCGCCATCTCAAAAAAAAAGTAAATATTTTTTTAGCTATGAAAGCTACCTTTCCCGAATTTGTCCGTATAAGTTTTAAAGCTACTTTACGAAAGCATTGCGGTTTGGTAAGCATTTAACTTTTAAGCATTTTAAAGGTTAGTGTAGTTTAAATTTAGTTAAACATTTTTACCAAGTGTTATACTGAAACCTGTATAAATCTTTATTAGCAAGGTTTGTTAGTAACCAAGCACCTCATAATAAAAAAGAACTAAAATCGACTAATACATTATTACGTCACTCTGATTTTTTTGGCATACGAACATTACTTTGTGAAAAATTTGATGCATAATTCATTAAAAACAAACAACGTGTGAACTGGCAATTTTTTTGTATTCACAATATTGCAATGAAAAATACCTAAATTTTTCTCAATAAAAATCTAAGCAACAGTTAACAATACTCTTTAACGTTTGAAATCTTCTTGCCTACATACAAACCATCGCCATCTAACTTCCAAGCTTCAGTTGTTTAAAATTTTTACCAAGGTTACGCGGCGCCTTTCGATAAAAACTTTGAAGCTTCCACACGCGACACACGCAAATAAAACCGCGCGAAATATTAACCTGCAAAAAATTCGATAACTTGAGCTGAATGACCTTGTTCTACATGTGCTGAGCACGACTTTTAAATTCTGACAGTTATTATGGGATGCTTAATTAAGTCATAACCTTTAATTAGAAACATTAAAATTGATGCACGCTACAAAGGCATGTGACAGTTATTACATTGGCTAACGGCAAAAGTGTGTAATAAAACTATACATTGTGACACATGATAAAGTTAATCAAAAAACAATTGACAAGCATGCTTAGTATGCAACTTTAAATTTAAAGCACGAAAGGCTTAAGAAAGATTTATAAACAGCTCAACTTATAGCTAATATGTAACTAAACATTAGGGTAGAAACAAAACCACACTAAAGATAAGCATAAGCTTACGTAGAAGTCATATTAGCGACATTGATAACACAAGTATTATACAAAGGACGGTTTTTAGTTTCTTTAAGCAAAAATTGCCAACAGTTAATTGAACCAAGCTTTAATCCACCGAAAAATAATTTGAGCTGCCTCTGACAGAAAAGTTTTGTGATTAAAGCGACTGACATTTCGCTTGAATCAAAACGCTCACAGTAAACCGAAAAAACTGCTTTAAACTTTAACAAACTATAAGTTACGCAGACTGCGTGTATTTAACAAGTTTGACTTTTTCTTTTTACTTTTAGATTGTGACTCCATACCCACCGGTGACACTTATGACG
>NW_028140659.1:0-19637 GCF_965202585.1 Thalia democratica | reverse complement strand
CAAAAAGATAATAGGGTCCAGCGCGATTCGACGATCCGGACGACTGCCCGGGAAAATTTTGTCCGGGAATGGCGCGCGAAAACCCGTTCTGGGGGTCCCGTGGGGACCCCAAAACACCGGTTTTCGGGTGAAAAGGTCCGTTTTTGGACTTTATTTCTGTCCGAAAAAAAGTAAAAATCGAGTATGGGCCTTTTCCAACGTCGACTTTCGTCGGAAAAAAGTAAAAGTAAAATTGAAATAAAAGCTCTTTTCCGCACTTCGACCCTTGGTTTTTCGACGGAAAAAGTAAAAGTAAAAATCGAAATAAGCTTACATACCGTAATTCAATGTTGGTTTTTCGACGAAAAAAGTAAAAGTAAAAATCGAAAACCGCTCAAATACCTCGATTCATCATTGGTTTTACTTTGAAAAAAGTAAAAGTTAGAAGTCGGAAATGGCGGTTTTCGAGCAGTTCAAGGCCGGTAGAGGGCGAAAATGGGCTTTTTTAAAATTTAGCTTTGAAAATAGCGAAATTATGAGGTTTTGAAAACAAGGCATTTTAGAATTAAGTTTTTCACTCTTTTAAAAAGTTCAAAAAGATAATAGGGTCCAGCGCGATTCGACGATCCGGACGACTGCCCGGGAAAATTTTGTCCGGGAATGGCGCGCGAAAACCCGTTCTGGGGGTCCCGTGGGGACCCCAAAACACCGGTTTTCGGGTGAAAAGGTCCGTTTTTGGACTTTATTTCTGTCCGAAAAAAAGTAAAAATCGAGTATGGGCCTTTTCCAACGTCGACTTTCGTCGGAAAAAAGTAAAAGTAAAATTGAAATAAAAGCTCTTTTCCGCACTTCGACCCTTGGTTTTTCGACGGAAAAAGTAAAAGTAAAAATCGAAATAAGCTTACATACCGTAATTCAATGTTGGTTTTTCGACGAAAAAAGTAAAAGTAAAAATCGAAAACCGCTCAAATACCTCGATTCATCATTGGTTTTACTTTGAAAAAAGTAAAAGTTAGAAGTCGGAAATGGCGGTTTTCGAGCAGTTCAAGGCCGGTAGAGGGCGAAAATGGGCTTTTTTAAAATTTAGCTTTGAAAATAGCGAAATTATGAGGTTTTGAAAACAAGGCATTTTAGAATTAAGTTTTTCACTCTTTTAAAAAGTTCAAAAAGATAATAGGGTCCAGCGCGATTCGACGATCCGGACGACTGCCCGGGAAAATTTTGTCCGGGAATGGCGCGCGAAAACCCGTTCTGGGGGTCCCGTGGGGACCCCAAAACACCGGTTTTCGGGTGAAAAGGTCCGTTTTTGGACTTTATTTCTGTCCGAAAAAAAGTAAAAATCGAGTATGGGCCTTTTCCAACGTCGACTTTCGTCGGAAAAAAGTAAAAGTAAAATTGAAATAAAAGCTCTTTTCCGCACTTCGACCCTTGGTTTTTCGACGGAAAAAGTAAAAGTAAAAATCGAAATAAGCTTACATACCGTAATTCAATGTTGGTTTTTCGACGAAAAAAGTAAAAGTAAAAATCGAAAACCGCTCAAATACCTCGATTCATCATTGGTTTTACTTTGAAAAAAGTAAAAGTTAGAAGTCGGAAATGGCGGTTTTCGAGCAGTTCAAGGCCGGTAGAGGGCGAAAATGGGCTTTTTTAAAATTTAGCTTTGAAAATAGCGAAATTATGAGGTTTTGAAAACAAGGCATTTTAGAATTAAGTTTTTCACTCTTTTAAAAAGTTCAAAAAGATAATAGGGTCCAGCGCGATTCGACGATCCGGACGACTGCCCGGGAAAATTTTGTCCGGGAATGGCGCGCGAAAACCCGTTCTGGGGGTCCCGTGGGGACCCCAAAACACCGGTTTTCGGGTGAAAAGGTCCGTTTTTGGACTTTATTTCTGTCCGAAAAAAAGTAAAAATCGAGTATGGGCCTTTTCCAACGTCGACTTTCGTCGGAAAAAAGTAAAAGTAAAATTGAAATAAAAGCTCTTTTCCGCACTTCGACCCTTGGTTTTTCGACGGAAAAAGTAAAAGTAAAAATCGAAATAAGCTTACATACCGTAATTCAATGTTGGTTTTTCGACGAAAAAAGTAAAAGTAAAAATCGAAAACCGCTCAAATACCTCGATTCATCATTGGTTTTACTTTGAAAAAAGTAAAAGTTAGAAGTCGGAAATGGCGGTTTTCGAGCAGTTCAAGGCCGGTAGAGGGCGAAAATGGGCTTTTTTAAAATTTAGCTTTGAAAATAGCGAAATTATGAGGTTTTGAAAACAAGGCATTTTAGAATTAAGTTTTTCACTCTTTTAAAAAGTTCAAAAAGATAATAGGGTCCAGCGCGATTCGACGATCCGGACGACTGCCCGGGAAAATTTTGTCCGGGAATGGCGCGCGAAAACCCGTTCTGGGGGTCCCGTGGGGACCCCAAAACACCGGTTTTCGGGTGAAAAGGTCCGTTTTTGGACTTTATTTCTGTCCGAAAAAAAGTAAAAATCGAGTATGGGCCTTTTCCAACGTCGACTTTCGTCGGAAAAAAGTAAAAGTAAAATTGAAATAAAAGCTCTTTTCCGCACTTCGACCCTTGGTTTTTCGACGGAAAAAGTAAAAGTAAAAATCGAAATAAGCTTACATACCGTAATTCAATGTTGGTTTTTCGACGAAAAAAGTAAAAGTAAAAATCGAAAACCGCTCAAATACCTCGATTCATCATTGGTTTTACTTTGAAAAAAGTAAAAGTTAGAAGTCGGAAATGGCGGTTTTCGAGCAGTTCAAGGCCGGTAGAGGGCGAAAATGGGCTTTTTTAAAATTTAGCTTTGAAAATAGCGAAATTATGAGGTTTTGAAAACAAGGCATTTTAGAATTAAGTTTTTCACTCTTTTAAAAAGTTCAAAAAGATAATAGGGTCCAGCGCGATTCGACGATCCGGACGACTGCCCGGGAAAATTTTGTCCGGGAATGGCGCGCGAAAACCCGTTCTGGGGGTCCCGTGGGGACCCCAAAACACCGGTTTTCGGGTGAAAAGGTCCGTTTTTGGACTTTATTTCTGTCCGAAAAAAAGTAAAAATCGAGTATGGGCCTTTTCCAACGTCGACTTTCGTCGGAAAAAAGTAAAAGTAAAATTGAAATAAAAGCTCTTTTCCGCACTTCGACCCTTGGTTTTTCGACGGAAAAAGTAAAAGTAAAAATCGAAATAAGCTTACATACCGTAATTCAATGTTGGTTTTTCGACGAAAAAAGTAAAAGTAAAAATCGAAAACCGCTCAAATACCTCGATTCATCATTGGTTTTACTTTGAAAAAAGTAAAAGTTAGAAGTCGGAAATGGCGGTTTTCGAGCAGTTCAAGGCCGGTAGAGGGCGAAAATGGGCTTTTTTAAAATTTAGCTTTGAAAATAGCGAAATTATGAGGTTTTGAAAACAAGGCATTTTAGAATTAAGTTTTTCACTCTTTTAAAAAGTTCAAAAAGATAATAGGGTCCAGCGCGATTCGACGATCCGGACGACTGCCCGGGAAAATTTTGTCCGGGAATGGCGCGCGAAAACCCGTTCTGGGGGTCCCGTGGGGACCCCAAAACACCGGTTTTCGGGTGAAAAGGTCCGTTTTTGGACTTTATTTCTGTCCGAAAAAAAGTAAAAATCGAGTATGGGCCTTTTCCAACGTCGACTTTCGTCGGAAAAAAGTAAAAGTAAAATTGAAATAAAAGCTCTTTTCCGCACTTCGACCCTTGGTTTTTCGACGGAAAAAGTAAAAGTAAAAATCGAAATAAGCTTACATACCGTAATTCAATGTTGGTTTTTCGACGAAAAAAGTAAAAGTAAAAATCGAAAACCGCTCAAATACCTCGATTCATCATTGGTTTTACTTTGAAAAAAGTAAAAGTTAGAAGTCGGAAATGGCGGTTTTCGAGCAGTTCAAGGCCGGTAGAGGGCGAAAATGGGCTTTTTTAAAATTTAGCTTTGAAAATAGCGAAATTATGAGGTTTTGAAAACAAGGCATTTTAGAATTAAGTTTTTCACTCTTTTAAAAAGTTCAAAAAGATAATAGGGTCCAGCGCGATTCGACGATCCGGACGACTGCCCGGGAAAATTTTGTCCGGGAATGGCGCGCGAAAACCCGTTCTGGGGGTCCCGTGGGGACCCCAAAACACCGGTTTTCGGGTGAAAAGGTCCGTTTTTGGACTTTATTTCTGTCCGAAAAAAAGTAAAAATCGAGTATGGGCCTTTTCCAACGTCGACTTTCGTCGGAAAAAAGTAAAAGTAAAATTGAAATAAAAGCTCTTTTCCGCACTTCGACCCTTGGTTTTTCGACGGAAAAAGTAAAAGTAAAAATCGAAATAAGCTTACATACCGTAATTCAATGTTGGTTTTTCGACGAAAAAAGTAAAAGTAAAAATCGAAAACCGCTCAAATACCTCGATTCATCATTGGTTTTACTTTGAAAAAAGTAAAAGTTAGAAGTCGGAAATGGCGGTTTTCGAGCAGTTCAAGGCCGGTAGAGGGCGAAAATGGGCTTTTTTAAAATTTAGCTTTGAAAATAGCGAAATTATGAGGTTTTGAAAACAAGGCATTTTAGAATTAAGTTTTTCACTCTTTTAAAAAGTTCAAAAAGATAATAGGGTCCAGCGCGATTCGACGATCCGGACGACTGCCCGGGAAAATTTTGTCCGGGAATGGCGCGCGAAAACCCGTTCTGGGGGTCCCGTGGGGACCCCAAAACACCGGTTTTCGGGTGAAAAGGTCCGTTTTTGGACTTTATTTCTGTCCGAAAAAAAGTAAAAATCGAGTATGGGCCTTTTCCAACGTCGACTTTCGTCGGAAAAAAGTAAAAGTAAAATTGAAATAAAAGCTCTTTTCCGCACTTCGACCCTTGGTTTTTCGACGGAAAAAGTAAAAGTAAAAATCGAAATAAGCTTACATACCGTAATTCAATGTTGGTTTTTCGACGAAAAAAGTAAAAGTAAAAATCGAAAACCGCTCAAATACCTCGTCAATGTTGGTTTTTCGACGAAAAAAGTAAAAGTAAAAATCGAAAACCGCTCAAATACCTCGATTCATCATTGGTTTTACTTTGAAAAAAGTAAAAGTTAGAAGTCGGAAATGGCGGTTTTCGAGCAGTTCAAGGCCGGTAGAGGGCGAAAATGGGCTTTTTTAAAATTTAGCTTTGAAAATAGCGAAATTATGAGGTTTTGAAAACAAGGCATTTTAGAATTAAGTTTTTCACTCTTTTAAAAAGTTCAAAAAGATAATAGGGTCCAGCGCGATTCGACGATCCGGACGACTGCCCGGGAAAATTTTGTCCGGGAATGGCGCGCGAAAACCCGTTCTGGGGGTCCCGTGGGGACCCCAAAACACCGGTTTTCGGGTGAAAAGGTCCGTTTTTGGACTTTATTTCTGTCCGAAAAAAAGTAAAAATCGAGTATGGGCCTTTTCCAACGTCGACTTTCGTCGGAAAAAAGTAAAAGTAAAATTGAAATAAAAGCTCTTTTCCGCACTTCGACCCTTGGTTTTTCGACGGAAAAAGTAAAAGTAAAAATCGAAATAAGCTTACATACCGTAATTCAATGTTGGTTTTTCGACGAAAAAAGTAAAAGTAAAAATCGAAAACCGCTCAAATACCTCGATTCATCATTGGTTTTACTTTGAAAAAAGTAAAAGTTAGAAGTCGGAAATGGCGGTTTTCGAGCAGTTCAAGGCCGGTAGAGGGCGAAAATGGGCTTTTTTAAAATTTAGCTTTGAAAATAGCGAAATTATGAGGTTTTGAAAACAAGGCATTTTAGAATTAAGTTTTTCACTCTTTTAAAAAGTTCAAAAAGATAATAGGGTCCAGCGCGATTCGACGATCCGGACGACTGCCCGGGAAAATTTTGTCCGGGAATGGCGCGCGAAAACCCGTTCTGGGGGTCCCGTGGGGACCCCAAAACACCGGTTTTCGGGTGAAAAGGTCCGTTTTTGGACTTTATTTCTGTCCGAAAAAAAGTAAAAATCGAGTATGGGCCTTTTCCAACGTCGACTTTCGTCGGAAAAAAGTAAAAGTAAAATTGAAATAAAAGCTCTTTTCCGCACTTCGACCCTTGGTTTTTCGACGGAAAAAGTAAAAGTAAAAATCGAAATAAGCTTACATACCGTAATTCAATGTTGGTTTTTCGACGAAAAAAGTAAAAGTAAAAATCGAAAACCGCTCAAATACCTCGATTCATCATTGGTTTTACTTTGAAAAAAGTAAAAGTTAGAAGTCGGAAATGGCGGTTTTCGAGCAGTTCAAGGCCGGTAGAGGGCGAAAATGGGCTTTTTTAAAATTTAGCTTTGAAAATAGCGAAATTATGAGGTTTTGAAAACAAGGCATTTTAGAATTAAGTTTTTCACTCTTTTAAAAAGTTCAAAAAGATAATAGGGTCCAGCGCGATTCGACGATCCGGACGACTGCCCGGGAAAATTTTGTCCGGGAATGGCGCGCGAAAACCCGTTCTGGGGGTCCCGTGGGGACCCCAAAACACCGGTTTTCGGGTGAAAAGGTCCGTTTTTGGACTTTATTTCTGTCCGAAAAAAAGTAAAAATCGAGTATGGGCCTTTTCCAACGTCGACTTTCGTCGGAAAAAAGTAAAAGTAAAATTGAAATAAAAGCTCTTTTCCGCACTTCGACCCTTGGTTTTTCGACGGAAAAAGTAAAAGTAAAAATCGAAATAAGCTTACATACCGTAATTCAATGTTGGTTTTTCGACGAAAAAAGTAAAAGTAAAAATCGAAAACCGCTCAAATACCTCGATTCATCATTGGTTTTACTTTGAAAAAAGTAAAAGTTAGAAGTCGGAAATGGCGGTTTTCGAGCAGTTCAAGGCCGGTAGAGGGCGAAAATGGGCTTTTTTAAAATTTAGCTTTGAAAATAGCGAAATTATGAGGTTTTGAAAACAAGGCATTTTAGAATTAAGTTTTTCACTCTTTTAAAAAGTTCAAAAAGATAATAGGGTCCAGCGCGATTCGACGATCCGGACGACTGCCCGGGAAAATTTTGTCCGGGAATGGCGCGCGAAAACCCGTTCTGGGGGTCCCGTGGGGACCCCAAAACACCGGTTTTCGGGTGAAAAGGTCCGTTTTTGGACTTTATTTCTGTCCGAAAAAAAGTAAAAATCGAGTATGGGCCTTTTCCAACGTCGACTTTCGTCGGAAAAAAGTAAAAGTAAAATTGAAATAAAAGCTCTTTTCCGCACTTCGACCCTTGGTTTTTCGACGGAAAAAGTAAAAGTAAAAATCGAAATAAGCTTACATACCGTAATTCAATGTTGGTTTTTCGACGAAAAAAGTAAAAGTAAAAATCGAAAACCGCTCAAATACCTCGATTCATCATTGGTTTTACTTTGAAAAAAGTAAAAGTTAGAAGTCGGAAATGGCGGTTTTCGAGCAGTTCAAGGCCGGTAGAGGGCGAAAATGGGCTTTTTTAAAATTTAGCTTTGAAAATAGCGAAATTATGAGGTTTTGAAAACAAGGCATTTTAGAATTAAGTTTTTCACTCTTTTAAAAAGTTCAAAAAGATAATAGGGTCCAGCGCGATTCGACGATCCGGACGACTGCCCGGGAAAATTTTGTCCGGGAATGGCGCGCGAAAACCCGTTCTGGGGGTCCCGTGGGGACCCCAAAACACCGGTTTTCGGGTGAAAAGGTCCGTTTTTGGACTTTATTTCTGTCCGAAAAAAAGTAAAAATCGAGTATGGGCCTTTTCCAACGTCGACTTTCGTCGGAAAAAAGTAAAAGTAAAATTGAAATAAAAGCTCTTTTCCGCACTTCGACCCTTGGTTTTTCGACGGAAAAAGTAAAAGTAAAAATCGAAATAAGCTTACATACCGTAATTCAATGTTGGTTTTTCGACGAAAAAAGTAAAAGTAAAAATCGAAAACCGCTCAAATACCTCGATTCATCATTGGTTTTACTTTGAAAAAAGTAAAAGTTAGAAGTCGGAAATGGCGGTTTTCGAGCAGTTCAAGGCCGGTAGAGGGCGAAAATGGGCTTTTTTAAAATTTAGCTTTGAAAATAGCGAAATTATGAGGTTTTGAAAACAAGGCATTTTAGAATTAAGTTTTTCACTCTTTTAAAAAGTTCAAAAAGATAATAGGGTCCAGCGCGATTCGACGATCCGGACGACTGCCCGGGAAAATTTTGTCCGGGAATGGCGCGCGAAAACCCGTTCTGGGGGTCCCGTGGGGACCCCAAAACACCGGTTTTCGGGTGAAAAGGTCCGTTTTTGGACTTTATTTCTGTCCGAAAAAAAGTAAAAATCGAGTATGGGCCTTTTCCAACGTCGACTTTCGTCGGAAAAAAGTAAAAGTAAAATTGAAATAAAAGCTCTTTTCCGCACTTCGACCCTTGGTTTTTCGACGGAAAAAGTAAAAGTAAAAATCGAAATAAGCTTACATACCGTAATTCAATGTTGGTTTTTCGACGAAAAAAGTAAAAGTAAAAATCGAAAACCGCTCAAATACCTCGATTCATCATTGGTTTTACTTTGAAAAAAGTAAAAGTTAGAAGTCGGAAATGGCGGTTTTCGAGCAGTTCAAGGCCGGTAGAGGGCGAAAATGGGCTTTTTTAAAATTTAGCTTTGAAAATAGCGAAATTATGAGGTTTTGAAAACAAGGCATTTTAGAATTAAGTTTTTCACTCTTTTAAAAAGTTCAAAAAGATAATAGGGTCCAGCGCGATTCGACGATCCGGACGACTGCCCGGGAAAATTTTGTCCGGGAATGGCGCGCGAAAACCCGTTCTGGGGGTCCCGTGGGGACCCCAAAACACCGGTTTTCGGGTGAAAAGGTCCGTTTTTGGACTTTATTTCTGTCCGAAAAAAAGTAAAAATCGAGTATGGGCCTTTTCCAACGTCGACTTTCGTCGGAAAAAAGTAAAAGTAAAATTGAAATAAAAGCTCTTTTCCGCACTTCGACCCTTGGTTTTTCGACGGAAAAAGTAAAAGTAAAAATCGAAATAAGCTTACATACCGTAATTCAATGTTGGTTTTTCGACGAAAAAAGTAAAAGTAAAAATCGAAAACCGCTCAAATACCTCGATTCATCATTGGTTTTACTTTGAAAAAAGTAAAAGTTAGAAGTCGGAAATGGCGGTTTTCGAGCAGTTCAAGGCCGGTAGAGGGCGAAAATGGGCTTTTTTAAAATTTAGCTTTGAAAATAGCGAAATTATGAGGTTTTGAAAACAAGGCATTTTAGAATTAAGTTTTTCACTCTTTTAAAAAGTTCAAAAAGATAATAGGGTCCAGCGCGATTCGACGATCCGGACGACTGCCCGGGAAAATTTTGTCCGGGAATGGCGCGCGAAAACCCGTTCTGGGGGTCCCGTGGGGACCCCAAAACACCGGTTTTCGGGTGAAAAGGTCCGTTTTTGGACTTTATTTCTGTCCGAAAAAAAGTAAAAATCGAGTATGGGCCTTTTCCAACGTCGACTTTCGTCGGAAAAAAGTAAAAGTAAAATTGAAATAAAAGCTCTTTTCCGCACTTCGACCCTTGGTTTTTCGACGGAAAAAGTAAAAGTAAAAATCGAAATAAGCTTACATACCGTAATTCAATGTTGGTTTTTCGACGAAAAAAGTAAAAGTAAAAATCGAAAACCGCTCAAATACCTCGATTCATCATTGGTTTTACTTTGAAAAAAGTAAAAGTTAGAAGTCGGAAATGGCGGTTTTCGAGCAGTTCAAGGCCGGTAGAGGGCGAAAATGGGCTTTTTTAAAATTTAGCTTTGAAAATAGCGAAATTATGAGGTTTTGAAAACAAGGCATTTTAGAATTAAGTTTTTCACTCTTTTAAAAAGTTCAAAAAGATAATAGGGTCCAGCGCGATTCGACGATCCGGACGACTGCCCGGGAAAATTTTGTCCGGGAATGGCGCGCGAAAACCCGTTCTGGGGGTCCCGTGGGGACCCCAAAACACCGGTTTTCGGGTGAAAAGGTCCGTTTTTGGACTTTATTTCTGTCCGAAAAAAAGTAAAAATCGAGTATGGGCCTTTTCCAACGTCGACTTTCGTCGGAAAAAAGTAAAAGTAAAATTGAAATAAAAGCTCTTTTCCGCACTTCGACCCTTGGTTTTTCGACGGAAAAAGTAAAAGTAAAAATCGAAATAAGCTTACATACCGTAATTCAATGTTGGTTTTTCGACGAAAAAAGTAAAAGTAAAAATCGAAAACCGCTCAAATACCTCGATTCATCATTGGTTTTACTTTGAAAAAAGTAAAAGTTAGAAGTCGGAAATGGCGGTTTTCGAGCAGTTCAAGGCCGGTAGAGGGCGAAAATGGGCTTTTTTAAAATTTAGCTTTGAAAATAGCGAAATTATGAGGTTTTGAAAACAAGGCATTTTAGAATTAAGTTTTTCACTCTTTTAAAAAGTTCAAAAAGATAATAGGGTCCAGCGCGATTCGACGATCCGGACGACTGCCCGGGAAAATTTTGTCCGGGAATGGCGCGCGAAAACCCGTTCTGGGGGTCCCGTGGGGACCCCAAAACACCGGTTTTCGGGTGAAAAGGTCCGTTTTTGGACTTTATTTCTGTCCGAAAAAAAGTAAAAATCGAGTATGGGCCTTTTCCAACGTCGACTTTCGTCGGAAAAAAGTAAAAGTAAAATTGAAATAAAAGCTCTTTTCCGCACTTCGACCCTTGGTTTTTCGACGGAAAAAGTAAAAGTAAAAATCGAAATAAGCTTACATACCGTAATTCAATGTTGGTTTTTCGACGAAAAAAGTAAAAGTAAAAATCGAAAACCGCTCAAATACCTCGATTCATCATTGGTTTTACTTTGAAAAAAGTAAAAGTTAGAAGTCGGAAATGGCGGTTTTCGAGCAGTTCAAGGCCGGTAGAGGGCGAAAATGGGCTTTTTTAAAATTTAGCTTTGAAAATAGCGAAATTATGAGGTTTTGAAAACAAGGCATTTTAGAATTAAGTTTTTCACTCTTTTAAAAAGTTCAAAAAGATAATAGGGTCCAGCGCGATTCGACGATCCGGACGACTGCCCGGGAAAATTTTGTCCGGGAATGGCGCGCGAAAACCCGTTCTGGGGGTCCCGTGGGGACCCCAAAACACCGGTTTTCGGGTGAAAAGGTCCGTTTTTGGACTTTATTTCTGTCCGAAAAAAAGTAAAAATCGAGTATGGGCCTTTTCCAACGTCGACTTTCGTCGGAAAAAAGTAAAAGTAAAATTGAAATAAAAGCTCTTTTCCGCACTTCGACCCTTGGTTTTTCGACGGAAAAAGTAAAAGTAAAAATCGAAATAAGCTTACATACCGTAATTCAATGTTGGTTTTTCGACGAAAAAAGTAAAAGTAAAAATCGAAAACCGCTCAAATACCTCGATTCATCATTGGTTTTACTTTGAAAAAAGTAAAAGTTAGAAGTCGGAAATGGCGGTTTTCGAGCAGTTCAAGGCCGGTAGAGGGCGAAAATGGGCTTTTTTAAAATTTAGCTTTGAAAATAGCGAAATTATGAGGTTTTGAAAACAAGGCATTTTAGAATTAAGTTTTTCACTCTTTTAAAAAGTTCAAAAAGATAATAGGGTCCAGCGCGATTCGACGATCCGGACGACTGCCCGGGAAAATTTTGTCCGGGAATGGCGCGCGAAAACCCGTTCTGGGGGTCCCGTGGGGACCCCAAAACACCGGTTTTCGGGTGAAAAGGTCCGTTTTTGGACTTTATTTCTGTCCGAAAAAAAGTAAAAATCGAGTATGGGCCTTTTCCAACGTCGACTTTCGTCGGAAAAAAGTAAAAGTAAAATTGAAATAAAAGCTCTTTTC
Organism: Thalia democratica; assembly: GCF_965202585.1. Lineage (NCBI taxonomy): Eukaryota > Metazoa > Chordata > Thaliacea > Salpida > Salpidae > Thalia > Thalia democratica. The sequence goes on along the minus strand of NW_028140659.1, from coordinate 7,903 downwards.
CGCACTTCGACCCTTGGTTTTTCGACGGAAAAAGTAAAAGTAAAAATCGAAATAAGCTTACATACCGTAATTCAATGTTGGTTTTTCGACGAAAAAAGTAAAAGTAAAAATCGAAAACCGCTCAAATACCTCGATTCATCATTGGTTTTACTTTGAAAAAAGTAAAAGTTAGAAGTCGGAAATGGCGGTTTTCGAGCAGTTCAAGGCCGGTAGAGGGCGAAAATGGGCTTTTTTAAAATTTAGCTTTGAAAATAGCGAAATTATGAGGTTTTGAAAACAAGGCATTTTAGAATTAAGTTTTTCACTCTTTTAAAAAGTTCAAAAAGATAATAGGGTCCAGCGCGATTCGACGATCCGGACGACTGCCCGGGAAAATTTTGTCCGGGAATGGCGCGCGAAAACCCGTTCTGGGGGTCCCGTGGGGACCCCAAAACACCGGTTTTCGGGTGAAAAGGTCCGTTTTTGGACTTTATTTCTGTCCGAAAAAAAGTAAAAATCGAGTATGGGCCTTTTCCAACGTCGACTTTCGTCGGAAAAAAGTAAAAGTAAAATTGAAATAAAAGCTCTTTTCCGCACTTCGACCCTTGGTTTTTCGACGGAAAAAGTAAAAGTAAAAATCGAAATAAGCTTACATACCGTAATTCAATGTTGGTTTTTCGACGAAAAAAGTAAAAGTAAAAATCGAAAACCGCTCAAATACCTCGATTCATCATTGGTTTTACTTTGAAAAAAGTAAAAGTTAGAAGTCGGAAATGGCGGTTTTCGAGCAGTTCAAGGCCGGTAGAGGGCGAAAATGGGCTTTTTTAAAATTTAGCTTTGAAAATAGCGAAATTATGAGGTTTTGAAAACAAGGCATTTTAGAATTAAGTTTTTCACTCTTTTAAAAAGTTCAAAAAGATAATAGGGTCCAGCGCGATTCGACGATCCGGACGACTGCCCGGGAAAATTTTGTCCGGGAATGGCGCGCGAAAACCCGTTCTGGGGGTCCCGTGGGGACCCCAAAACACCGGTTTTCGGGTGAAAAGGTCCGTTTTTGGACTTTATTTCTGTCCGAAAAAAAGTAAAAATCGAGTATGGGCCTTTTCCAACGTCGACTTTCGTCGGAAAAAAGTAAAAGTAAAATTGAAATAAAAGCTCTTTTCCGCACTTCGACCCTTGGTTTTTCGACGGAAAAAGTAAAAGTAAAAATCGAAATAAGCTTACATACCGTAATTCAATGTTGGTTTTTCGACGAAAAAAGTAAAAGTAAAAATCGAAAACCGCTCAAATACCTCGATTCATCATTGGTTTTACTTTGAAAAAAGTAAAAGTTAGAAGTCGGAAATGGCGGTTTTCGAGCAGTTCAAGGCCGGTAGAGGGCGAAAATGGGCTTTTTTAAAATTTAGCTTTGAAAATAGCGAAATTATGAGGTTTTGAAAACAAGGCATTTTAGAATTAAGTTTTTCACTCTTTTAAAAAGTTCAAAAAGATAATAGGGTCCAGCGCGATTCGACGATCCGGACGACTGCCCGGGAAAATTTTGTCCGGGAATGGCGCGCGAAAACCCGTTCTGGGGGTCCCGTGGGGACCCCAAAACACCGGTTTTCGGGTGAAAAGGTCCGTTTTTGGACTTTATTTCTGTCCGAAAAAAAGTAAAAATCGAGTATGGGCCTTTTCCAACGTCGACTTTCGTCGGAAAAAAGTAAAAGTAAAATTGAAATAAAAGCTCTTTTCCGCACTTCGACCCTTGGTTTTTCGACGGAAAAAGTAAAAGTAAAAATCGAAATAAGCTTACATACCGTAATTCAATGTTGGTTTTTCGACGAAAAAAGTAAAAGTAAAAATCGAAAACCGCTCAAATACCTCGTCAATGTTGGTTTTTCGACGAAAAAAGTAAAAGTAAAAATCGAAAACCGCTCAAATACCTCGATTCATCATTGGTTTTACTTTGAAAAAAGTAAAAGTTAGAAGTCGGAAATGGCGGTTTTCGAGCAGTTCAAGGCCGGTAGAGGGCGAAAATGGGCTTTTTTAAAATTTAGCTTTGAAAATAGCGAAATTATGAGGTTTTGAAAACAAGGCATTTTAGAATTAAGTTTTTCACTCTTTTAAAAAGTTCAAAAAGATAATAGGGTCCAGCGCGATTCGACGATCCGGACGACTGCCCGGGAAAATTTTGTCCGGGAATGGCGCGCGAAAACCCGTTCTGGGGGTCCCGTGGGGACCCCAAAACACCGGTTTTCGGGTGAAAAGGTCCGTTTTTGGACTTTATTTCTGTCCGAAAAAAAGTAAAAATCGAGTATGGGCCTTTTCCAACGTCGACTTTCGTCGGAAAAAAGTAAAAGTAAAATTGAAATAAAAGCTCTTTTCCGCACTTCGACCCTTGGTTTTTCGACGGAAAAAGTAAAAGTAAAAATCGAAATAAGCTTACATACCGTAATTCAATGTTGGTTTTTCGACGAAAAAAGTAAAAGTAAAAATCGAAAACCGCTCAAATACCTCGATTCATCATTGGTTTTACTTTGAAAAAAGTAAAAGTTAGAAGTCGGAAATGGCGGTTTTCGAGCAGTTCAAGGCCGGTAGAGGGCGAAAATGGGCTTTTTTAAAATTTAGCTTTGAAAATAGCGAAATTATGAGGTTTTGAAAACAAGGCATTTTAGAATTAAGTTTTTCACTCTTTTAAAAAGTTCAAAAAGATAATAGGGTCCAGCGCGATTCGACGATCCGGACGACTGCCCGGGAAAATTTTGTCCGGGAATGGCGCGCGAAAACCCGTTCTGGGGGTCCCGTGGGGACCCCAAAACACCGGTTTTCGGGTGAAAAGGTCCGTTTTTGGACTTTATTTCTGTCCGAAAAAAAGTAAAAATCGAGTATGGGCCTTTTCCAACGTCGACTTTCGTCGGAAAAAAGTAAAAGTAAAATTGAAATAAAAGCTCTTTTCCGCACTTCGACCCTTGGTTTTTCGACGGAAAAAGTAAAAGTAAAAATCGAAATAAGCTTACATACCGTAATTCAATGTTGGTTTTTCGACGAAAAAAGTAAAAGTAAAAATCGAAAACCGCTCAAATACCTCGATTCATCATTGGTTTTACTTTGAAAAAAGTAAAAGTTAGAAGTCGGAAATGGCGGTTTTCGAGCAGTTCAAGGCCGGTAGAGGGCGAAAATGGGCTTTTTTAAAATTTAGCTTTGAAAATAGCGAAATTATGAGGTTTTGAAAACAAGGCATTTTAGAATTAAGTTTTTCACTCTTTTAAAAAGTTCAAAAAGATAATAGGGTCCAGCGCGATTCGACGATCCGGACGACTGCCCGGGAAAATTTTGTCCGGGAATGGCGCGCGAAAACCCGTTCTGGGGGTCCCGTGGGGACCCCAAAACACCGGTTTTCGGGTGAAAAGGTCCGTTTTTGGACTTTATTTCTGTCCGAAAAAAAGTAAAAATCGAGTATGGGCCTTTTCCAACGTCGACTTTCGTCGGAAAAAAGTAAAAGTAAAATTGAAATAAAAGCTCTTTTCCGCACTTCGACCCTTGGTTTTTCGACGGAAAAAGTAAAAGTAAAAATCGAAATAAGCTTACATACCGTAATTCAATGTTGGTTTTTCGACGAAAAAAGTAAAAGTAAAAATCGAAAACCGCTCAAATACCTCGATTCATCATTGGTTTTACTTTGAAAAAAGTAAAAGTTAGAAGTCGGAAATGGCGGTTTTCGAGCAGTTCAAGGCCGGTAGAGGGCGAAAATGGGCTTTTTTAAAATTTAGCTTTGAAAATAGCGAAATTATGAGGTTTTGAAAACAAGGCATTTTAGAATTAAGTTTTTCACTCTTTTAAAAAGTTCAAAAAGATAATAGGGTCCAGCGCGATTCGACGATCCGGACGACTGCCCGGGAAAATTTTGTCCGGGAATGGCGCGCGAAAACCCGTTCTGGGGGTCCCGTGGGGACCCCAAAACACCGGTTTTCGGGTGAAAAGGTCCGTTTTTGGACTTTATTTCTGTCCGAAAAAAAGTAAAAATCGAGTATGGGCCTTTTCCAACGTCGACTTTCGTCGGAAAAAAGTAAAAGTAAAATTGAAATAAAAGCTCTTTTCCGCACTTCGACCCTTGGTTTTTCGACGGAAAAAGTAAAAGTAAAAATCGAAATAAGCTTACATACCGTAATTCAATGTTGGTTTTTCGACGAAAAAAGTAAAAGTAAAAATCGAAAACCGCTCAAATACCTCGATTCATCATTGGTTTTACTTTGAAAAAAGTAAAAGTTAGAAGTCGGAAATGGCGGTTTTCGAGCAGTTCAAGGCCGGTAGAGGGCGAAAATGGGCTTTTTTAAAATTTAGCTTTGAAAATAGCGAAATTATGAGGTTTTGAAAACAAGGCATTTTAGAATTAAGTTTTTCACTCTTTTAAAAAGTTCAAAAAGATAATAGGGTCCAGCGCGATTCGACGATCCGGACGACTGCCCGGGAAAATTTTGTCCGGGAATGGCGCGCGAAAACCCGTTCTGGGGGTCCCGTGGGGACCCCAAAACACCGGTTTTCGGGTGAAAAGGTCCGTTTTTGGACTTTATTTCTGTCCGAAAAAAAGTAAAAATCGAGTATGGGCCTTTTCCAACGTCGACTTTCGTCGGAAAAAAGTAAAAGTAAAATTGAAATAAAAGCTCTTTTCCGCACTTCGACCCTTGGTTTTTCGACGGAAAAAGTAAAAGTAAAAATCGAAATAAGCTTACATACCGTAATTCAATGTTGGTTTTTCGACGAAAAAAGTAAAAGTAAAAATCGAAAACCGCTCAAATACCTCGATTCATCATTGGTTTTACTTTGAAAAAAGTAAAAGTTAGAAGTCGGAAATGGCGGTTTTCGAGCAGTTCAAGGCCGGTAGAGGGCGAAAATGGGCTTTTTTAAAATTTAGCTTTGAAAATAGCGAAATTATGAGGTTTTGAAAACAAGGCATTTTAGAATTAAGTTTTTCACTCTTTTAAAAAGTTCAAAAAGATAATAGGGTCCAGCGCGATTCGACGATCCGGACGACTGCCCGGGAAAATTTTGTCCGGGAATGGCGCGCGAAAACCCGTTCTGGGGGTCCCGTGGGGACCCCAAAACACCGGTTTTCGGGTGAAAAGGTCCGTTTTTGGACTTTATTTCTGTCCGAAAAAAAGTAAAAATCGAGTATGGGCCTTTTCCAACGTCGACTTTCGTCGGAAAAAAGTAAAAGTAAAATTGAAATAAAAGCTCTTTTCCGCACTTCGACCCTTGGTTTTTCGACGGAAAAAGTAAAAGTAAAAATCGAAATAAGCTTACATACCGTAATTCAATGTTGGTTTTTCGACGAAAAAAGTAAAAGTAAAAATCGAAAACCGCTCAAATACCTCGATTCATCATTGGTTTTACTTTGAAAAAAGTAAAAGTTAGAAGTCGGAAATGGCGGTTTTCGAGCAGTTCAAGGCCGGTAGAGGGCGAAAATGGGCTTTTTTAAAATTTAGCTTTGAAAATAGCGAAATTATGAGGTTTTGAAAACAAGGCATTTTAGAATTAAGTTTTTCACTCTTTTAAAAAGTTCAAAAAGATAATAGGGTCCAGCGCGATTCGACGATCCGGACGACTGCCCGGGAAAATTTTGTCCGGGAATGGCGCGCGAAAACCCGTTCTGGGGGTCCCGTGGGGACCCCAAAACACCGGTTTTCGGGTGAAAAGGTCCGTTTTTGGACTTTATTTCTGTCCGAAAAAAAGTAAAAATCGAGTATGGGCCTTTTCCAACGTCGACTTTCGTCGGAAAAAAGTAAAAGTAAAATTGAAATAAAAGCTCTTTTCCGCACTTCGACCCTTGGTTTTTCGACGGAAAAAGTAAAAGTAAAAATCGAAATAAGCTTACATACCGTAATTCAATGTTGGTTTTTCGACGAAAAAAGTAAAAGTAAAAATCGAAAACCGCTCAAATACCTCGATTCATCATTGGTTTTACTTTGAAAAAAGTAAAAGTTAGAAGTCGGAAATGGCGGTTTTCGAGCAGTTCAAGGCCGGTAGAGGGCGAAAATGGGCTTTTTTAAAATTTAGCTTTGAAAATAGCGAAATTATGAGGTTTTGAAAACAAGGCATTTTAGAATTAAGTTTTTCACTCTTTTAAAAAGTTCAAAAAGATAATAGGGTCCAGCGCGATTCGACGATCCGGACGACTGCCCGGGAAAATTTTGTCCGGGAATGGCGCGCGAAAACCCGTTCTGGGGGTCCCGTGGGGACCCCAAAACACCGGTTTTCGGGTGAAAAGGTCCGTTTTTGGACTTTATTTCTGTCCGAAAAAAAGTAAAAATCGAGTATGGGCCTTTTCCAACGTCGACTTTCGTCGGAAAAAAGTAAAAGTAAAATTGAAATAAAAGCTCTTTTCCGCACTTCGACCCTTGGTTTTTCGACGGAAAAAGTAAAAGTAAAAATCGAAATAAGCTTACATACCGTAATTCAATGTTGGTTTTTCGACGAAAAAAGTAAAAGTAAAAATCGAAAACCGCTCAAATACCTCGATTCATCATTGGTTTTACTTTGAAAAAAGTAAAAGTTAGAAGTCGGAAATGGCGGTTTTCGAGCAGTTCAAGGCCGGTAGAGGGCGAAAATGGGCTTTTTTAAAATTTAGCTTTGAAAATAGCGAAATTATGAGGTTTTGAAAACAAGGCATTTTAGAATTAAGTTTTTCACTCTTTTAAAAAGTTCAAAAAGATAATAGGGTCCAGCGCGATTCGACGATCCGGACGACTGCCCGGGAAAATTTTGTCCGGGAATGGCGCGCGAAAACCCGTTCTGGGGGTCCCGTGGGGACCCCAAAACACCGGTTTTCGGGTGAAAAGGTCCGTTTTTGGACTTTATTTCTGTCCGAAAAAAAGTAAAAATCGAGTATGGGCCTTTTCCAACGTCGACTTTCGTCGGAAAAAAGTAAAAGTAAAATTGAAATAAAAGCTCTTTTCCGCACTTCGACCCTTGGTTTTTCGACGGAAAAAGTAAAAGTAAAAATCGAAATAAGCTTACATACCGTAATTCAATGTTGGTTTTTCGACGAAAAAAGTAAAAGTAAAAATCGAAAACCGCTCAAATACCTCGATTCATCATTGGTTTTACTTTGAAAAAAGTAAAAGTTAGAAGTCGGAAATGGCGGTTTTCGAGCAGTTCAAGGCCGGTAGAGGGCGAAAATGGGCTTTTTTAAAATTTAGCTTTGAAAATAGCGAAATTATGAGGTTTTGAAAACAAGGCATTTTAGAATTAAGTTTTTCACTCTTTTAAAAAGTTCAAAAAGATAATAGGGTCCAGCGCGATTCGACGATCCGGACGACTGCCCGGGAAAATTTTGTCCGGGAATGGCGCGCGAAAACCCGTTCTGGGGGTCCCGTGGGGACCCCAAAACACCGGTTTTCGGGTGAAAAGGTCCGTTTTTGGACTTTATTTCTGTCCGAAAAAAAGTAAAAATCGAGTATGGGCCTTTTCCAACGTCGACTTTCGTCGGAAAAAAGTAAAAGTAAAATTGAAATAAAAGCTCTTTTCCGCACTTCGACCCTTGGTTTTTCGACGGAAAAAGTAAAAGTAAAAATCGAAATAAGCTTACATACCGTAATTCAATGTTGGTTTTTCGACGAAAAAAGTAAAAGTAAAAATCGAAAACCGCTCAAATACCTCGATTCATCATTGGTTTTACTTTGAAAAAAGTAAAAGTTAGAAGTCGGAAATGGCGGTTTTCGAGCAGTTCAAGGCCGGTAGAGGGCGAAAATGGGCTTTTTTAAAATTTAGCTTTGAAAATAGCGAAATTATGAGGTTTTGAAAACAAGGCATTTTAGAATTAAGTTTTTCACTCTTTTAAAAAGTTCAAAAAGATAATAGGGTCCAGCGCGATTCGACGATCCGGACGACTGCCCGGGAAAATTTTGTCCGGGAATGGCGCGCGAAAACCCGTTCTGGGGGTCCC
>NW_028140658.1:0-19645 GCF_965202585.1 Thalia democratica | reverse complement strand
TTTCTAAATTACTTATCTGATGCTTTAGAATTAACTTTTTGCCATCATCTTTATAGTTTTGTAACTTTTTACCTTACAAAAATTTTTCATCTACTAAGTTTCATTACAATAAATCTAAAATAACTTAACTGTTAGCCACGATGTTTCAGCAGCCTAGAAATAGAATGTTACAAATAAATGCTATTACAAATAACAAATAAATGCGATCATGATTTTAGTTAAAATCGTACTAAAAATATGTAAGTTTTAAATTAATATAACAATATACCACCAAATTTTCGTTTCAGTAATTGTTCATCTGTTTATTTTGTATGCAATATTTTAAAGATTATTTGTTTAAAGATTATTTGTTTTGAATTATGAATGCTTATCGTCTGTTATTTGATTATTTTAAGTTTTTATTTTTACAAACTGTATTTACTTTTATTTTATTGAAACAAAATTTATTCCAAAGAATATAAATGATTGGAAAATTTATGTTTTTACATTTTAAACAAACTCTTTATTGTGTGTTTATAAACTATTTTTACTATATTTTTACTGTCATTAATTCTAAATCTAAATTTTTTTAGTGAGTTTTAATACACTCAACTAAAATTACAGTTGTTATATTTATATGTTAATAAATAGAATATCATATACTTAAAAATCAAGTATAAATGTTTGTTAAACTATATTTTACGTTATGTTTTTAGTAAATATACTTTAAGCTTAGCTGCATCTAATTTTTGGCAGCTTTTTTATTAGTATTAACTTATATTTTTTGATACGAATACATTAAAACAAAAATTTCATACGTATATAAACTTCAAACTTTGATTGCTCACAGTACAAATAAAATCATTAGATGAGTAAAAGCTAAAAAAATGATTAAAAATGGTATATTTGTATGATTTTATTTTAAACTACAAGTTGTATGTAATTTTTTAAAGTAAATATACTAAACAAAATGTTTTTTCCTTTTTTTTATGTAACCTAGATTGTTTAAAAACATTTGAATATATTTTATTATTCTAAGTTTTTATATTCTCTTTTAAAAAGTATTCTTATTGGGATAATGAGTTAAGTGACAATTTTAAAACTAATTTAAAACTAATTTTAAACTAGTTTAACACACAAACACTATGCATAAACATTCATACTAAAACAAACTAATGCACAAATAAAAATGTTTAAAATTACCGAAAGGTCTAAATTATTAACATGATAAATAAAATATTACCATATTACGATTAAGAATCTTTTTCAATTTTAATTGCAACTAGTAATGTTATATTCTTTTTTACTAACAACAATACTTTTTTATCCATTAGATTTTAGAGATGACTAACGCATTTGGTTAATAACTATTGAATAACAAAACTAAATAAAAATTATTGTGTCTTGATTATAGAGACAAGTTTAAAGTCCAAGTTTTTACTTTACTTTTATTTTTTTCTATATTTAAACTCTTTTAAGCCCGTGTGGTGCAAAAATATTTAAATACTTATTATAGTAAAAATTTGTATATTTTAACTTTTTTTTTTAACTAATTAAGTACGATTTTTTTTTAATATATAAAAATTAAGAAAAAATACTTTAATCTTGAAAAAGAAAGTTATAACAATTATGATACCAAACTTAAAGTATCAAAAAAAGGTTAATTGCATTGTGTTATAAATTAATTGACAAAACAAAACAAGTGAGTTTTTTCATCTTTGTATTCAAATTAGCTAAAAAAAAAAGAATTTAATGAGTTTTTATTTTTTTGTAATGTAATATAAATTTTGAATTTTTTAAGTATTTTATTGTATCTATTAATCATATTATTTATTATAGTCTTTGAGTAGTACCATTAACTTAAATTTAATGGTTATAAAACTGTCAATTAGCAGAGCTATAATAAATTACTCTTAACTTTAATGCTGTACAAGTAATTCACGGAAAAAAAATTCTTAAGCTATTTTTTAAAGAACTAATAACGTTTAAATAAATGTTTTATTATTTAGATGAAGTATTTAAGTACAACAAAACAACAATTACTAAATGTTTTGCAGTATGTTTGTATACAAGTTTAAAATTCATCTTTTATTATATTTACTTTGTAACTACAAGTTTTCAATTTTGTTTAAAACCTTACTTTTAAACTTTTTTTTGTAGAACTCTAAAATTTTATCTTCATTTTTTTACTTAGTACTTAAAAACATTTACTCTTTGATATTTAAGACTAATTTCTATTGATAACAATAACTCATAAAAAGCTAAACTATTGGAAATAAAAGGATACTTATTTAAACCACATGATATTTCAACAAACTTAGTGTAACATGTAAAAATGTATTCGTAAACTCATATAACTGTACAAAAATATTTTTATTTCGTTGAAGCTTATTACTTTATTAATTTATTTAAAAAATTTTAGTTATTATTATATAAGAGTTCGTCAAAAAATAAAAGACATCATGATAAATATCTACATTTTTGTATTAAACAAAGGTAAGGCCCATCAAATAAATTTAAAACTTTATCAACAACGAGAAATTTTATTTAGTGTTAGTTTGTAACAGTTTTTACTAAAATGAAAACTATGTACTCTGATTTTTTAGGTTTCAACAGTTCATGTTTTTTTATTTAAAAATACTGGTTTTAATGCTGTAAAATTCTAAAATGATTTTAAATAACAAATCTAAAACAAAAACAGTTTTTTTTTTCAATTGTTTTTTTTAGATGAATGGCATCCATACATCATATGGACTTATATAAGTTTGAAATAAAGTTAGTTTAAAGATCATATATATCGTTGTTTTGATATAAAGTATAAAAGTTGAATAACTTCTTGAGTACATATAATTAATATTTGTAGTTCAATTCTTCAAATGTTTAAAAAATTAAAAGTAAGCTAGTTCTATAAAGGAAATTCTATGCTAATTATATTAAGACTAATATACTATTTAATTACAAATTTTAAAGACTATAATCAAGTGATGAATTTAATCCTAAATAAAATATGAAAACTATTAAAAATTGTTAAGTAATAAGATTAAAATATCAAAAGTAGAACAAAATACTTTTACACAATTTTTAATAAATTAAGTCTAAATAAATTTTTGCTAAGATCTTATCTCGTTGCATTTTTTATCTAAAAGAAATTAATAGAAAAAAACGTTCATTAGTAAAAAAACATTAAGCTTTAATAATTCAACTCAGGAATTGTATTTTTTAAGGTTCTATGATAAATTGGTTAAGGGCTTTAATAGTTTTTTACTTTCATGTAATAAAAATTAAAAACACCGCACGTAAAACAACTTATTGTTTTTTTACTAAACTGTTATTGATTTCCGACTGTGTTGATAACAGCCTACAAATAGTGTTCCGAAATGGTATCTCGAGGATTTAACTAAGAAGCTGTTGTTTTTAACTGATGGTTTTATTTAGCGTTTGTGAGAAATTGCATGACGTCAATATAATATTATCATCTAAACAAACGCTCGACTCGTCAAAATATTTTAAAATAATAACAAAAGCTAAAAATAAATTTCGTATTAGTTTCTTAGTTTTTTATAATCTTGATCGAAGTTTTGTATAAAAACTAAATAATCTGAGCTTCCATTTTATTGTTTATTTTGTATGAACTTGCATTGTTGTTTAACTAAGTAATGCTGAATTCAAAGAATAAAGTAATATATGTTTTTTATGAAACATATGTAGTGTTCTATTTCAAATTCGAATTTTCGCATCATTTTAAATGTGTATTTACATATTTAATTTTTTTTGATCACAAATTATAGATAACGTTAATTAAAATGTTCTAAAAAAATATATTTAAAAAAAATACAAAGTTTAACTTGATGAAGCAAAATTATGACATATATATACATATATATTAATTCAATTAAAATCTTAAAACAATGGACTTTGAACTTTTCACATGTAAAACAATTGGTGATTGTTTCTTGTCTTTTTTATATTTATTACTGCATATTTGATTTACTTATTAAGCTAAAATTTTGAGTTTGTAAGACAAATATATTAATTTTTTTAAAAACTAGATATTTAAATTTACGCATAAACTAGTGAATTTGTTTAAAAGTATTTGAACTATCTTAATATGTGACTTAACGATAAGTATACTTTTTATCTAAGATATCTCTTAAACTTCCTATTCTTTATTTTATGCAAACATTTTTACCTACATTAGAGAAATTTCAATTAAAAATGTATACGAATTATATGTACAGCATTTAAATAGCTGAAAACAGAACTTTCAACTTGTTTACATATACCGTTCAACTTCAATTTTGAAAAAGAAAAAAATGAAGTTGTAGACTTTGAATTTGATTACATTAAAAATAATTAAGTTTATTGCTTATTTATTGTTTAGTTGTGACGTACTTAAATTAATTGTTGAGCTTGAAGGTTGTTTTGTTAATACATAGAATCTTAAGAAAAGTTTAAAAGAAAACAATGATTGTAAATTTTTAATTATTTTAATAAGTTAAGTAAATTGATTTACTCAAGATACTAAAAATATGATATTTTTGGTTTAGATGCTATTTTTATTTCATTAAAAAGTGTGAATCTGACTATCTTCTTTTTGGCTAACTTATTTGAAAATTCAGGAAACATAATATTTTACTTTCGATAAAATATGCTTAAAACAGTTTACAAAATAGTATGCATAAAAAAAAATAAAATAAGAAATGTTCCGATTTGTGAGGTACTTAATACTTCTTTTTTTAGTTTATAGGTAGTTTGAATGTAAATCATTGCAAAAACTCTGTTTTCAATTAGCAATTATTTAAAAGTAAACAGTTGTCTTCTATAACATTATTGCTAATTGAATAAACATGAAGATAATTTTTACACAATTTTTGTTCAGAAATGTCTTAATTAAGTATTAAATTTCCTAATTGTTAAAAATAAGTTTATTAAAATTATAGTTAAGTAGATAAACAAAAAAAACACCTTACACTGAAGTAATTTCTAATAAATTTTATTTTATATGTTCTACCTACACAAGTAAAGCTTTATATTGACAAATGATGTTTTTTATATCATAAAACCAAAACAATTATGTCAAATAAACTAATCATAAAAATAAATAAGTCAACTTCACGAATTTACTGCATTCAAACTTTAGCTTCTTGTACTTAAAATAAAAAAATTTAAAACATTTGTTCTATGTTCGATAATGCTAATAAGTTTGAGATTTTTTTGTAACAACTTGTTTCAAAACAGAAAGAGAATTTACCGTTGATGTTATTTAAAATAATAATAACGGTTTTTTAATTACTATAATGAGAAATATTTATATTAGATATTACCAAGAACTAAAAATTTTAGCTTATGCTGTATAAGCTACTTACTTTTTTAATAAAGAGATCATGTTAATTAAAACTATTTTTATTACACTGCACCTCTTCTGTAGTTTTTTTTTATCTATAAGTTTATCCTATTTAAAAAATAATAACAAAACTAGATATACTTAAAGTTTTACAACTTTTTTCATTAGTTTTATATAAAATTAGGTTTATACCTTCTGTCTTTTAAAGTTTAATTTATCCAGTAGCAAAAAGTAAATGCTAAAATTTTATTAATCAAGAGTATTTTTTAATTAGAATAGCTAATTAATAAATCACTTATGTAGAAAAGTTCTAAAAATCAAAAGTTTTAGTTGAATGCGTTTATTAAAACTGTTGTTAAATGAAAATATTTACTTTAAAATCATATTTCTTTTCGTAATTTAAGATTTCTTAAGTGTTAATTTATAAAAACTTTTTAGTAAGGAACAAATGTTCTTAAGTAATATATTTAGTCTTGTAAATAAAACAAACCTTTTATTGACCCAAACACGTTTTGGTTTTATAACTTTGAAAATAAATATTAAATTTAAAAATGCTTTAATACGAGATTTTTCATGAAAGATCTTAAGATAAAATAATTTAAATAAAAAGTTATTTGAAGATTCATTTTAGTTTTATCTTTTATTTTATATATTAAAACCAATTTTTGGAAAATCCAGATAACGTCAAACAAAACATATGTTAACCACTAATAAATTGACTTTTTATAAAAAAATGAAAAATAACTTTTCTGTTATGAAAAAGTCCTACATTGTCTTATGTATATTTTAGAATTAATTACTGCTTAAACAAATATTTTAAATTTCAAAAAGTGTAAAATATATTAAGCAACTTAAAAATAAAGAAGATATATTTAAAGGAAATCTTTTCTTTTAAGTGATGACTCTTTTTTTATATTATTCCAATTTTGTAATTTTACTTAACGGTTTTTCAATAAAATGAATGTCTAAACCAGGGGTCGGCAAACTGCGGCCCGCGAGCACGTTATTTTTTTGAATGGAATGCGGCCCGCGAGAGAAAATTTTGTGGCCCGCGAGCATGTAAATGTGGCCCGCTGAGCAAAAATATATTTCAAGTTAAATTTTTTCGGTAATTCGATTTAATTTGATTAGTTTGATTTTAAATCTCTGTATAACATTTGAAAATTACTACAAGGAGATACTGCTTTAGTTAAGTAATTATCTGAAAAAAAGAGTATAAAGAGTGCTTGAATTTAATAAGTTAGATATATAATACCTATTTATTTAATAAACTAAATGCAAATGTTTTCCATTTTGAACAAAAGTAATGCACAGTAATTAATTAAAGTGTCATTTCTTTATAGTTTAGATATTCTTTTTCAACATTTTTCAAACCAAAGTTTCTTTTATAGATTTTTTATTTGTAAATGTTATATTTTAGTGTAAAAGCATTTAAAATAACATAAAATAAGAGATAAGGTTTATTTAATTTTTGCTTTTACAAATTTTAATTATTTATAAGTTTTCTTTGCACTTAAATTAATTTATATGCACACCAACTTAAAAAGATGCTCATATTTTAAACCACTTTTTATTTAATACTTTAGTTAATTTAAGTTTAGTTTATGCATAATTTTCTGACATTGTTATTTCTACATGTAATATCTAAATTTGTAAAGACACATTTAAAACAAGATATATGACATAAATTAATAAATTATTTTAGGTATACATTTTCATTTTTCAAACATTGTTTATGTCAAACTAAGTTAACTTTTATGCCTTGCATATCAATATACACATTTGCTGTTTTTGGAGCTGCTTTTAAATATAAACTAGGTTTAGAGATGGTAAATTTATCAAGTTTGTAAATTGTTAGTCCAAATACTTCAAATTCAAGCAAATAAACAACTAAAAATTGACACACACTCAGACTATCACTATTTGAAGACTTCAAATCTCAGGCCAATTAAGTCTTTTTATGAATAACTTTTTTTTGCTAAAATTGTTTTTTGTATACAAAAATATCAGGAATGTTTTTGTTAACTCAGGCTGGTTTTTTTGCTTAAAAGAGTGGCAAATTAAACTTATGATGTAAGTTTTTCTCAATCCACAGTGTTAGTTTGAGTTATAATATATGTAAAATTTTAAGTCTTGCAGCTGATATAATTCAAAATATTATTTATATTATTGTGTACATTTAAGTGTGAACAATCAGTGTTGCCAAAAAAATGAAATCCTGAAAAGCTTTGAACTTGTAAATTTATGCTTAAAAATTCAGGAAAAAAAACTTGAATTTGAGAATTTTTGAAAAACCTTGAATTTCAAACAACTTTTACATGTAAAGTAATGAAATTTCTATTTGACACAAAAAAATTAGCAAATAAAAATTTCTTTATTAAAAATATATTAAAGTAGCTTAACAGTGTTTTTTAATATTAATATATTTTTTAAGACACTTTTTAAACTTTAATTAAACTTTGTACTAAAAATAAAAAGAAAGGAATTGTACTTCTAAAAACTTTGTATTTGTGCATTGCACCTTTACTTGTGAAATTTCACCGATTGGTGTGCTTTGTGTTGGAACTAAACTAAGAAATTCTACTAAAATGTCAAAGTTAGTAAAAACATATCTAATAAAAATTCTCAGATGAGCAATAGTTTTTCTATCAGTGCTCTCATGTTAACATATTGATTAAATTCCTAATTTCATTTATGCGACTTTATAACCTTAATGCATTTCCTAAATATAACTTTTTGATGTCGTTGAAAAAATAAACAAAAGTTTTTCATTACTGCCAACATAAATTCTTTAAAAAAGTTTTCAATTATAAACAGTATCTCATTTTAAATAATAAGTTTTGCTACTTTATAACTTGCCTTAACAATTTTTTCTGATAATTCTGCGGTTACTAAAGATAATCATGTGCTTTGTGGAACTGACTTTGGTGATTTGTTTTTTTATCGTTTCTCGCAATAAGTCCTAACGAACGTATTTTTATTTTTGTAGCTCGTCTTATATTTTACAATTAATATTTTTAAATGCAATATTCTTATTGCAGATAAAGAATTGCTATAATGCTAAATAAAAAATAAGTTTTTATATTTCGCTAATGACTCAATAAAGTTTTATATTTTTGTTAAAATTGTTTAAGAAACGTAATTGTCCATTTAAGTTGACTTTTACTTTTTTTGGCATGTAATTTATTTACTGTTAACAACTTTCGTTATTTCTTTATATTGTGAACTTTGTTTTAACTGGGTTGCTACACAAACAAACAGGCTATTTTAAAAGTTGGAAAACTTAGGTTTGTGTGAAAATTTTATTTCAAACACTTTAAAGAAATCTTTTAATTCCAAGAACAGTTTTTATGACTGTAGTGTAGTTTACTAATTGTAGTTTTTTCTTGTTTTCTTACACTTAGTGTACTTTTTTTTAATGATGATATTTTTACTAGGTATTTAAGCTTGATTAAAACGATTTATTTGCTTTTTTAAATTTTAATAAACTTAGACTGGTTTGATACAACTCAGACATTTTTGCTTTTTTAGTGGCAACTATTACTAGTTACTAAATAAGATATGTTATTAAGTATTCGAGAATCAATTATGTTAAAGAATTTGTTCTAGCTTTCTGGAATACAAACAGGTTTTAATCTTATTAAGTTAACTAAATTTTTAAATGAATGTAAACTATTTAACACGCAAAAACTTTTTTTTGAAGTAAATACTCTTAGAAATATGAAAAAAGGGTTGATAATATAACAAATACATAAAATAAACCCATAAATTGTCTTTAAAGTTTGGTTTTTATAGAGAGTTAGGTTGTAAGTAAAATTACAAAAGTATTAAGACTAGTTACTAATAAGATATGTTATTTAAGTATTCGAGAATCAATTATGTTAAAGAATTTGTTCTAGCTTTCTGGAATACAAACAGGTTTTAATCTTATTAAGTTAACTAAATTTTTAAATGAATGTAAACTATTTAACACGCAAAAACTTTTTTTTGAAGTAAATACTCTTAGAAATATGAAAAAAGGGTTGATAATATAACAAATACATAAAATAAACCCATAAATTGTCTTTAAAGTTTTGTTTTTATAGAGAGTTAGGTTGTAAGTAAAATTACAAAAGTATTAAGTTTAACTTATGAAGTGCTTATGAAAATACATAGTTTATTAACCTTTAAGTATATTAGTCAAAGAGTATTTTATTCTAATAAATAAAAATTCAAATAGGCATTCTATGTATAGCTAAAATTTTATTCTAATATATATTAATTTAAATAGGCATTCTATGTATAGCTTAAAGTCATTTAAAATGATAAGGTGAATAAAAGTAAAACTTTTTTCTAGTGTGACTAAAACTAAAAGTTTACTCAAATGTCACTAAAACTAAAACTGCGGCCCGCGAAGACTTTGTACATTTTAAATTTGGCCCGCGACCACCACCAACTGCCTGCCGACCCCTGGTCTAAACAAAAATTTAATTAGTCGTACTGCTTAAATTTATAAACAAAAGTAAACTAATTTAAATATTAAGCTTCTTTACATAGCTTTTAAAACAATATATTATTTTTTTAACATTTATACCACTTTAATATCATTTAACTAAATACAAACAATTTTAAATTGCTAATTTGATCGAAATTAAAGCTTAAAATAGACACTTAAATCTATATATTTAAGTAGTCATAAGTATTTATGTCAAAAACTTTAAACTCAAATTAACAAATTGATATCAATTAAAAAAAGTATGTATAAAGTATTGGTCAAAATATTCTTTTAAAACAGAAAAAGTAATAATCCGTTTTTTTAAACCGAAAATATTAAACTATAGTTTTTTAATAACATTTAAAAGCTGTTATACAATCAATTTAATGGTAGAAACTAGTTTTGGAAATTTATATAATGTTTTTCAATATAAAATTTCTAATTTCTAAATATTGCTCCTTATTTCTTGTTTTTATTTAACAAACAACTAGTTTATGATAATTGAGTAGTTAATGATAATAAACCAGTTTTTATACTATATGTATTAAAGTATTTCAAAAAAAATTTTGCAGATATTCAACGATTAGGGTTTATTTTAAACTTTTGAGAACTTTTTGACAAAAATGTTTAATATAACTAAAGTTACTAGATACTATAAGTTAAAAAAAATATCAAAGGTTTAGAAAAAATATTTCAATTAAGAAATTAAAAATATTTTAAACTGTTTGGTTTAGTATCTATTTATCAAAAGTATTAAAAATTTGTTTTTAGTAAACAACTTTAAGCTCTTTAAGTAAATAAAAAAACAAAACATATTGTACCAAAAATTAATGTAATGGTTAATAAAAGAATTGAATTAATTCATTCGTTTTTGATTTACAGCTCAAATTGTAGTGAAGTTGAAAAAAATCAAAATCAGAGCTGTATAATTTTCAAAATAAATCTGTAAACAAATCAATAAAATCAGTAGTTTTAGAGCCTAATTTAATTAAAATTCTTATAATTTTTTTGAAAAGTTAGTAGCAAAGTACTTTTTTAGATTAATTTTTTAAGTAATGGTGTCTAGTTAAAAGCTTTTTATAAATGTCAATTAAGTTAAATCAATTCGTTCAAACATTATTTATATGTTTAAAAACTGGTAGATAATTTACCATGAATATAAAAATCAGCTGTTTTAGTTATATATAATTACAAGGAGTAGTTTTTTTGTATGTTTATATTTACATTTAACAATGTAAATAAAATAAAATTTGTTCAATTGTTGAATTTATTTGAAATGTATAAGAAAGTATGTCTCAAGAAATTATTTAGAATAGTGAAACTGGTTTTAGAATTTTATGAAATATTTTTTAAATATAGTTTTGAATTTTAAAATATTGCTATTTATGCCTTTTTTTTATTTATCGAACAACTAGTTTATGATAATAAACCAGATTTTATACTATTTGTGTATAAATAATTCAAAAAGTTTTGCAGATATTCAACAAATGCTTTGAACTTGATGTATATTTTATGGTTAATTTTAAACTTTTCTACAATATTTAATAAAGTAAAAAGCAGTTGGAAATACTATATATTAGTATATATTATTATAGTATTACTTATAATTTTTGTATACTTATTTGTTTAGCACTAGTTTTTATTTATTTTGCACAGTATTTTGTTGATAATGACTGATGGAAAGTCGAAAAGTCGTCATGCGAATAAATTTTAAACTTAGAATGTGTTTCTTAGTGAATTGGTATTTACAAAAGTATTTAATATAACTAAAACTACTATACTATAAGTAATAGAAGGTTTCAAAATTAAAAAACACTTAAATTTAAGACATTAAATCTCTTTTAAAACAAAAAAATGTCTTTGGTGTAGTATTTACTTTATAAAAACGTTATAAATGTGTTTTTAGTAAAGAACTTAAAGCTTTTAAAGCAAAAAAAAATCAAAACATTTTTGTATTAAAATTAATGTTATGTAATGTAAATGTAATGGTTAACAAACAATTGATTTTATTTATTCGTTTTGTAGTACAGCAAGATTGTAAAAATATTAAAAAAAAAGGTAAACTCAGTGCTATTTAAATCCTAAAATACCAAAGCTGAAAACTAATTAAAGTAATAAGTAATTTAAGAATCTAATTTAATTAAAATTCTTACAAGTTTAACTGAAAAGCTAGTAACAAAATATTTTTAAGTTAGAAATTCATATTAATAAACGGTGTCTAGTTAAAAATTATTTGTTATGATTTAAGTTTAATCAATTCGTTTTAGTAGTACTTAAATGTTTTAAAACTGATAATAATTTACAATGAAATATAAAAATCAATTGTTTGAACTATTTGCAATTACAAGAAGTAGTTTTTTTTATGTTTATATTGTTCACTTAATGTTGTAAATAAAAAAACTTACTACAGTTATTGGACTTACTTAAAATGTATAATAAAACAATAAACTATTTCTAAAGAATGTTATATATCAGGTAAAATACAAGTAAAAGTATTTGTTTTATGACAAACTTTGTCTAACTTATATATTTAAGTAAAATGTTTATCTAATTTTTTAAGGAGTAAGTTAAACTAATCAAATAAGACTATTGTATAAAGTACTTTAATTTAAAATCTATGCGATTAAAATAAAAGGTTCTTAAGTAACTTTTCACACTATAACTAAGTGTTTTATAATTAAAAAAGTTAAGTCTAATAATTGGATAGAAATATAAATATATGTTTATTAAACTTACTGTAGATTTCTACGCTTAAGTGTAAAAAATACCAATCGAGTGTTTTATCAAGGAAGATAAAATAAATAGAAAACTCTGTTGCATCTGAACTTGAATATGGTTATAGGACACTGTGTTTTTTCATCGACACTTACACCACAGTAATTTTAGTTCTATAAGATAAGAAGAAATTTTAATTTCTTAGATATCACGCATAATAATTCACTATTTTTATTGGTGTAGTAGGCTATAATTTAGTGATGTTTTTTTTTTACTTTTGAAAGTTGTTCTTTTAGCACTTATTATTTATTTCGTTAAACAGTTTATATGCACTGTATATTTGCAAAGTTAGTTTGCTGGTTTCAATATTTTAAACTTATTTTTAAAGCTTAATGAGTGTTTAGCAGAAAACTGATTTAAAGTTATATTGTACGTTTAACATTATTAATAGCTACAGAAGTTTAGTTTTTTGTAACATGCACCGTTTCATTAGATGTTGTAGATAATCTAAATATGTTCTTATTCAGAATTAAAACTAATGATATAGGTGCTTTGTTTTTTATCCTTAAATTGCATTTGTAATTTGCTTATAGTTTTTATAATAGGTATTTTGTATCTTAGTTCTGGCTTTAATAAAAAAAAAATAAAAATTGTTAACTATATTTTATAATATATTCAGTTTGTACCATATTATTTTTTGTATAACAATTTAGTTAATTTAAACTTATTTGTAAGAAAATTGTTAGGTTTTTGTTTAAAGTATAGTTCTGTGGTTTAAGTAATTATCTAGTATAGTAAAAGAGTCTTCGAATCTTGTGTATATTTTCTAAATAAAGTACAAAAATTTACAATATCTATGTTTGATTGTGGTATATAAATACTTATTATCTAAAAAAACTTACTGATAACAATTTTTACATCAAAAACTAATAAACTGTTTGTTGATAAATTTAAATCATTATTTTTCATTTTAGTTGCATAACTATAGGAGAATGTATAAGTTTTTTTATATTAAAAAAAGCGTAGTTACAAACAATTTTTAAAACTCACTTGTAATTTTTTTAATTTTATAAACATTTTACTTATAAGCATTAACTATTTTATAAGTTTTATTTAGATTTTACTCTAAGCATCAATTCAAAATATATTACAATTCACAAACACAACTTTGTGCATAAATATTTGTGTATACGTTTAAAAAATAAGCAAATAAAACTTGCAAATATCAGCAAAAAAACTATTTTTTATTAAATATCTTAGTGACGTAATAAACTGTTTCACCGCATATGCAAGCTTTTTGCAAATTAATCAAAAAGAAAATAAGTTTTGTTTTTTTGTCACTTCTTGAACATTGTCATATTGCAATTATTTTGCAGACTGTTATTGCAGTCTTTATATAAAATTTAGCTATATAAGATTTTCTAAACAAAAAAAGATTAAGTTTTAAATACTTTGATATACCAAAATTTGCAGGATTAATAGTCACGGTTGTTAAATAAGTTCATAAACTACACTTTCTTTAAGCAAGATACTAGACATTTTTGTTTTTAAAAATTTTCATCAGCTTAAAAACTTTATGAAGTTTAAGAAAATTAAAACAGTTTGTAGTTAATTCTAAACATTGGTAGAAAAAAACTTGTTTAGAAATAAAAAACATTTTTTTCTCGATGATTTTTGTCAAACTGTTATGAAATTAGTTTAATATATAACTTTGTTTATTTGTTACGTTATTTTTACAAAAATGAACTAAATTATATAAAACTAAAATTTCAATAGTTCTATAAACTGTAATGGAAAGCTGTTTTCATGACAGAAGATAATTTTAATTAGACAAATTATTTGCGATATTTTATTAAAACTTATTCTTAACAACTTGCTCTTACAAAAAAGTCCTTTAATCATTTAAATCTAATTAAAACTATCAGAAAAAGCAATCAGAAACTAATTAAAATCAATAACCAATCAAAACAATTTGTTAATAAGTTGATATTTAAAGTAAAAAAAAGTAATGGTTAAGTAACAATTTACAAAAAAAGTACACTAGCCAAACTCCTTTTAAGTTTCATGTAACATTACAAAACTTATATTACATCGAAATATGCGCTTAAAAGTGCAAAAAAATGTTTAATTTATTTAAAATCATAAGTTGAAAATTGTGCTCAAAATCTCAAAAAAGAAAAGAATAGTTTTTTTAATCATAAAAATAAATTAAGTCTCAAAATTTCAACAAATTTTTTAACTTTTATTTATAACCAAACATTTAAAATAAGCACTAGAAGGTTCATAAAAATATTTTACGTTTATTTTTAGCCATAGGTTGGAAATATGCACACAAAGCCATCAATCATTTTTTTATTTTTTTTATAACAAATAAACATTCGAAATTTTGTGATAAAAATGTAGTAAATACAAAATTAAATATTCAAAGTTGTAACTATCATTTAATAAAAAGCTTGTATTTTCTAGAGCAAACTATTTAATAACTAAACTATGTTTTAAGCTGAGCAAAAACAAGCAGACTAAAACAATATAACATTTATTAAACAATTATTTACAACTACTTTAAATGTTGTATGTTTAGGTGTTTTGGATTCATGAATTTTGTTTAAACTAAACTTAAAAATAACTAATTAAACTCCTTATAACAGCTTTGTTTAAAAAACTTTATAGTAATTATTTTTGTAATTTTAGTACTAATAGAAATCAATTTTTAAATTAAATAAAAACTTAATTGTAAAATTATCCCTTTTATGGTTTTGTTTTCTTCTGATAACTATAACTAAAAACAAATTGCGTTGTGAAATCTAATAAAAAAACTTAAATAAAAAATAAGTAAAAACTTGAAGTATTAAATAAAAAAAATTTCAACTAATGAAATTTAAAAAACTCATTGTATTTTTTATCAAAAGTCAAAACGTTTAAATAAAATCAAACTTATCTTGTAATAAAAACATATTTTAATCAAATAAAATATTTTGTCTAGCATCTTTTTATTTTCCACAAAAAATGAAATATAAAACTTTAAACAATTATTTAAATAGAAAAATTTAAGTTCGAAGTATCTTAATGACGTATTTAGTTTTACCGTAAACGCACATTTTTAACAATCGAAAAAAATAAACATTTAGAAAACTTACTCAATTGCAGCTTACAATCCATAACTCTACCTGGTAGTTAATGTTTTGCAGACTGTTATTACAGTTTTAATAAAAAAATAAAAATTTTGGTGTTGCAAGAATTTTTTTTTCATAATTCTATTAGTAGATTAAAAGGATTAAAAGTTCTGAATTTAAAAATTACACTTTGGTTACATTGTATGCAATAACGTCACTGCAGTTTTTAATTAATATAAGAATAAATTCGCACTATATTTTTCAGAAGTATAGTAAAGTAAAGTTTTAAAAAGAAATAAAGCAAAAAATCTTATTGAAAAAGTTGTTAAGTTAGTTTATTTTATAAGAATAAAAAAACTTTTCTATTATTACTTTCATACAAAAGATAATTGTTATTGTGTGTTTTTTTGACTTTAACTAAACTTAAGCCTACAAAACTAAAACAGTTAATATATTCAAACTAATTTTAATATTTTTTTGTAAATTACAAAACAGATGGCTTTAATTTTAAAAACATTAGTTAAAACTTTTTATGCACTTATTCAAAAAAAAATTTCATTGTAATTGGAACAAAATTCAAAACAGTCGCATTCTTAGTTTAAGTTGCAACTAAAAAGTTATGAAGATGACAATTTTTTTTTTCTCAGCATAAAATAACTTCCATTCAATTTTTTAACTGTCAAAATGACAATTGATTTAGCTTGTAAAATTGATGTTAGTGTTGTTTATGTAAAGTCGTCAATGTTTTTATTTAAACTAAATTTAACATATATTAAAGTTATGTGTGATTAAGGATAAATCAACTGACCTTTACTTTTAAAAAATATTCAAGTAGAAATTTTGTTGAAAGTTATTTATTTATAATTGGATTGGCATGAAATTTACTAAAATTTTTTATATTGTTTTTCTATAGCTTATACATTTTTTAATTGCTAAATAAAACTTTCTAAAACAACGAACAGTTATTAATTTTAATTTGTTTATCTAAAAGCAATGTTATTTTAAGCGATTGAATATATGTATTAATTAATAAAGTAAAGATCTCAATATTAAATAAAAAGATAATTTTATTGTTAATAAACTACTCATTCTTTTATATTTCCGACAAAGTAACAGTTATTGTTGTTACCAAAAATCTTAGATGATTCGAAAAAAGTATCTAAATATTTTAGTTTTTTTTTTAATAAAACTGTAAATAAAAAATAAATATATAAATAAAATTTTAAAAGTAAAACTGATGTATTTTATTATCAGGATTTGAAAAACTATCTTTGTTATTTTTTGTATTGTATTAAAAGTTAGAAAAAATACTTAATAAATCCGTTTCAATAATTTGAAATATATGCAAATGCTTAAATCAAGTCTGGTTGATAAATCGGAAAAAAATAAGTCAAAATGCGAGTAAATACAAGATTTTCATCGCAATAGGAAAATGTTTAAAAACATCGCATTTAATCTAAATATCCTTGTGACGTAATGAACTATTAAACGAACAACGTCAGTTTACATCTAATGTATAGATTAAAATTGATACAATTCTGTCATACATTTTTCAAAGTTTTTGAGTTTTTCCAAATTTTTGCAGACTTATTTAAGTCTTAAACATGCATTTGTAAACATAAACACATTTCGATGTTTTACTTTGAATCTTTTATGTTGCAATTGTGTTTTTTGTTGAAAACATGAAAATCTGTAATACTTTGAAGAATGTTAGCAAGAAATCATAAACCTTGTTCTGAATATTAATAAATTTATTAACGCTGAGTGGCATAAATCTTATTCAAAGTTTTTTATTTTATGCGATAAATTATACTTTATTTAGTTGTAAAATAAAAACTTACAAATAATCAATCAGCTTCTAATTTTGTTTTATTTGTTTAACAACAATTCTATTTTCAGCATTTGAATTGATGTAATAATAAACTAGTTGTATATATTTTAGTAAAAAAAAACTTAAAAAACTACTCTTTTGATTATATTTACGGGTAAAGCAAAAATATTATAGACTCATAATATACAAACAAGTTAAGCTTTAAGTTTTAATCCTTACATACTTTGCTTCTTTAGTTTAATTTTATAAAAGAAACTCAAGTTTTTTGAATGTTAATAAAAAGCACTATAAGTCCTTATAAGTGTTTAATTCTAGCTGTACTAGCAGATTTTCATCTAATAAAACAAATTAATTGCAATAAACAAGTAGTATTAAAAGTTTATCACAACAATATAATACTTAATTAAATTGATGTTTCTAAAAATTTGATCTACAGCTAAATGTAGTAATATTTCTAAAAAATAAAAATTAAGCTTTTAGTCAGACTTAAAAAAGTTTCCATATACTTCGTACAATATTAGTAATAACTTATAATTATCTTCTGAATGTTACAACTTTTTTTTTTTATTTGAGTGACATAAATCTTTTTTATGCGATAACTTATATTTTATTTAGCTATCAATTTATTTAGTTTTTAAAAATCAATCCCGTTTTAAGCACAAAGAAAAGTGTAATGTTTAATTAGTTACCTCACCTTTGATACAGAAAGTAATTAAACTAGATATACTAACTTATTAATTTTATTAGCCCTTAAAAAGTTATACAAAAACTTATAAAAACACCAACAAGTTAAGCTGACTTTTAATTTTTTATGTTACGCGACAATAGTTTAAAATTTTATTTTGAAAGCTGTGATCTAAAATGTCGATAAGTATAAATACAAAAAACTAGTATACAATTTAAACAAAAAAAAGTTTAACAAAAGTGTTTTATTACCTATCTAAAAAAAATCTTTTCGCCTTTATTGCATTGTATTAAATATAGAAACCATACTTTTTCGTAAGTTCAACAAATCCGTTTGACAAAATTGAAATATGTTTATGCAAATTTATATATTATGTTTTGATTTGTATAAAACTGAAACTAATAAATCAAAATGCAAGTAAAAACAAAGTTTAATGACTTAAAAAACGTTTGTAAAATTTAATTTAATAACTTGCTTTAATTTTTCTATTAAAAGACAAAAAAATAGATTTTAAATACTGTTTAAAACTTTTAATAATTTTTATTAAGGACATTTATGCAAACGCAATTACTAAGTTTTTCATGTATAAAAATAAGTAGTGTGCGACAACTTATTCCCTCAATATTCAGTACAACATTCAAAAACATCGCATTTAAATTGAGTTATCTTAATGACGTAATCGATTATTGAACCAACAACTTTAGCTTACAGCTAATGTGTATATTGAAATTGATAAGTATTAAACAACCAGCTTAAGTTTCAACTTCTTTTTTCAAATTTTTGTAGACTGTTTACAGTCTTAAACATACATATGTGTATATTCATAAAAAAAATTAGTATTTTGCTACAAATCTTTGGTGCTGCATTTTTTTTGTTGTTTAAAACTAAAAAATATTTCAGAAGAATAAAATAACATAAATTAGTTGAAATATTTTTAGTTAAAAAGTCAAAAGTTTTATAATGTTATTAAAAATACTGAGTTTTATTTTTTTTGTCTGCGACTTTTTTATTTTAACTAATACTTCACTTAGAATATTAAATTTGGTTTATTTTTAAAAGCGATTTATCGAATATTTTCATATTTTATGAATACTTTTAGTTTTTCAAAAATTATAGAAAAAAAAATTAAATTAAATTCTTAAATCTTTTTTTGTAACATTTATGAAATAAAATAAAGCGTCAGCGAGGTCAAAATAAATATTTTATTTTAGCTTTTCTAGTAGATTTTACCATAAAAACTGCTGAAAATAAGAATTATGTTGCAAGTTAAGCAATTATGAGTTGTGCAAAAAATAACTAAAGTTTAAATTATTTTGAGATATTAAACAGATTTTGTAACAAAATTGTGAACAAACAAAATTTTAATGAGAAAAAAACTTTAATCTAAACTGATTTTTGATGCAATTTTTACACAAATTCGTTTTAACATAATTATGGCGCTTTTTATACAACTTAGTTTAACTGTTTTAAAAATTCGTTTAAGTTTACTTAAAGAGCTATTAAT
>NW_028140657.1:0-19737 GCF_965202585.1 Thalia democratica | reverse complement strand
AAAACGTTTTGTTTCTATTTTATTATAAACTCTAACTAGTCTCAGGTAACACAGGCTGACTATTTTGCCTCAAAGAGTGGCAATTCTGATTATTATTAACTCAGCTAAATTATAACTACTTCAACTTAGTAGTTAGAATAGTTAATAGCAAATTATACATTTGTAAGTTGTTTAAAAAGTAGGAAAAACATCTATCTAACTAACTAATGAATTTTTATTAAGTATTAAGTAAAAAAAAATATTTAATAATTATTTTAATACCTTATTACTAACAAAACAATGTTTTACTCCTATATTTGCATATAGGAGATCCTCAGTTGTTGTTAACAAATCTGAAAAAAAAAATTGAACAAATAAATGGAAGTAAAATAAAATTAAAAACAAAATATTGAAATAGGCATTTAAGTCAAGAACTTTAAATTGATTAATTTAAAAAAAGTAACAATATTAGTAAAAAATATGTACAATTATGATTCCCAAGATTTATTTAATCAAAAATACTAAAAAAATATTATTTGTTATTTTATGATAGTTAACTTTATAACAGCCTATTTAATATAAAGCACTAAAATATTTATATGTCACAGCTGGTTAAAAATGATAGTAGTCAAAATGGAAGCACTTACTAGGAACAATAAACAAAAATACACTTCTAAATGGAAATCTGTTCCTGAGTTTAAAGGTAAAGTAGTTGATTATTGCTTTACATAAATAAGACTTATCTATTAAATACAGAATATGATTTTACTAATAGACTGGATTATGCCTGATGTTTCTAGTTCATACCACGTAAGATGTAGATATTGTAAAAAGTGATTACAAGCGAAATGCTCAAGTCTTAAATACCATGCTAATACTAGCCAACATTTGAAAAAAGTTAATTTTAATTAATCATCCTACCAAAAATTTTGAATAACAATTAAAAACATGTTAAGGGCTTAGGGATGTAGATCACCATTTTTACAATTTAGTCTTATAATATTGAATTTTAAGTACTACAAGTTACAAGTTGCTTTTTACAAATTAAAAAAAATCAAATTACTTTTTGAGATATAGCAGGTCAAATTGGACAACAACAATAGGTTCCTTTTGGTAGGGGAAAACTAAAACAGCAAAAAAAAGACTACTTCACTAAAAATCCATCTTCTTCTACGTTTTTGAGATAAATGCCACAAACTTACAGAATATGCTCCTTGCAATTTTTAAAAAATTGTGTAGGAAGAGAATTTAAACAAAAAAAAATAAATAATTTGTGACAAAAAAACAAAAAAAAACTGTTTGTTTTTTGTTTATTTTTTTATAATTTTATTTTTTTAATTTAAAAAACATTCTTTCTGAAAAAGTTTTAAAGTGCTTTAAACAACATATCCTGAAAGTTTGAGGTATTTATCTCAAAAAACGTAAGAGAATATAGATTTTTAGTGAAATAGTCTTTTTTTGCTATTTTAGTTTGCCCCTCCCAAAAGGAACCTATTGTTGCCTTCCACTTTGACCTGATATATCTCAAAAATTGTTTTTTATTATTAAAATCAGTAAAAATCATCTTGTAGCTTAAAAACTCAATAAAATAAGATCAAAATGTGAAAAAGTGTTTAACTCCCCTATACCCTTAATACTTTTATTACAATTTTGTTAGTACTGCTTGATTTTAAAAATAACTAAGTTAATTTTCCTACTGATCTACTATTAGCATGTAGTTTTTATAGATATTCATGATTAAAACTTCAGTAACAGGTTTTATTCATTACTTTTTTCATAAATGGACTATACTATGCATGCTTGTTTTCTAAAATATTATCATTTTGTATAAACTTTACCTGAACACAGTAAGCTGAAAACGGATTAAAGCGGCCATTGGTTATAATAAAATAATTTTGCTGAAAAAAAAATTGTACAAAGTGTTAAACATAGTTTGATTTCTTTGTTTTAAAATTGGTTTTGTTGTTTTTCTGCTTAAAGTATTTAAGAAGTTATGTAAATTTAAATCCAACTATTTTTTGACTATACAGTTTGAAAACTACTCCGAATTCTTCATAGTTTTGACAAATTTTTTTTGCAGAATGTTAGAGAAAAATTTCTGTAAGACTAATTTAGAGAAACTTTTTTAGCATTTTTCTTAAACTTTGTTGAAATAGTATTGGTAAACACAATAAGTTATTTAAAAACTTAAAATTTTTAACTTAATTTTTTTTATTTGATATTTTTTCAAGAAAAAAGTGCAAGTAGGCATCAGGATGTTGCTTGTATAAACCTAAAATTAGTTAATTTCCTAATGATAATTTATTTTGTAAAATTGTATATAGAATTTTTATGATATTTGCTAAAACATAAAAAATTAAGATATTTTAGCACCAAGCAGTTGAAATACTTATTCTCTTTTAGAAATACTTTGTAATTACCATAAATACATCAATGAAATTTTCAAAAGATTATAAGTTTTAAATTGAGAAAATATACACTTTTTTCAACTTTTCAAAGAATTCTGACATTTTTTAACACTAAACCAAAGAAAACAAAAAACCTAAAAAAAGTTTTTATATAAAAGTTTCTAAGGTATTTTTTAGCAGTTGATGTTGGCCTTAATTT
The DNA here is from genome assembly GCF_965202585.1 of Thalia democratica. Lineage (NCBI taxonomy): Eukaryota > Metazoa > Chordata > Thaliacea > Salpida > Salpidae > Thalia > Thalia democratica. The sequence goes on along the minus strand of NW_028140657.1, from coordinate 17,151 downwards.
TGACATAAATTTTAGGTTTTTTCAACTCATTTTTCTCTATTTAAAAAGTAAAAATTTGCTACATTTAAGCTTACATAATTTAATTTTATTCACTGGCCACTATTTAGATATTTATATAACAATACTTTTATAATTTTTTTTACTGAGAGATTGTTTCTTCCAAAGTATCTTAAAGTCCACAGTTTTCATTTAATAAAATTGTTTAATATTGAAGAATAATATACTACACGTACATGTTTTGCATATGAAAGCAATTTAAATCTAACTAAATTCTATTCGAACATTTTATAAACATTTAAAGTATTATCAGTAAACATCCAATTATTTCTAGTAATCTATTAAGTTTGATGAAGTGTATTTTGTATTTGTATCAAAGTTGTTTTTTATTTTTTATTTAACTTTTTTATTAAAATATTTGTACAAATTGATTAATTTTTAATGTTTTATACTTGAATAAATTTTATAGCTTTCTATTTTTAATGATATTTTTTGTTTAGTATTAATGTGTTTATTCTAGTTCAACCTATTTAAAAAAAACTTTTTTGACTTAACAGGAATTCATATCACTTGAAGCACATTTTATTAAAGCCAATCGCAAAAAGTTGGTTAAGATTTCGAGAGACTGTTCCAATTTGATAGTTGTTCCAGGAGCACTCATCTCTTTAAGTTAGTTTTTTTTTAATATTTAATTTATTCTAAATAACTCATCAGTGTTTGTAATTTATCTATTTATTATTTTTAGACCATCTTCCTTAATTAAAAAGATACTTTGGTCTTTAAGTTAGTTAAAAAAAAAGCTTTTACCTTTCAAATTTTTTTTTTCAACTTAATAAAAGTATGATTCCAATTTTTCCACTTCATAATACTTATATTGTTTTTCTAACTCTTCGTTTTAAAATGTATAATAATATTATATTTAACTACAATGGATTTTCAAATGTTTAAAAATTTATTTTTAGTGATAAACAAGTTTTTGAAATTCTAATTTCTGTAAAAAGTTTCAAATACAAACATATGTAAAACAAAGCTTTTGTAGTAATATTTTAAAAGTTTTAACTAATTTACACAACCTTTTATATGTTCGTAACAAATAATAAGCAAAAAACCTTGAATTTGTTTTATTGTTTTTTTTTTTGCAATTAAGAAAAACATAAAATATATCAATTAAACTTAGATATAAATTTACTAAAATGCAAAAAAAAATCAACAAATTTTAAAACTTTTGTATAAAATTTTTTATTTTTATCAGAATGCTAATCCAAGTTTAAGTAAACATTAGAGATTGAAAATACTCAAAATGCTTTATTTTCTGTTATAATTTGCTCTTGTTTTGTGGCATGTAATACAACTTTCTGATCAAAAGAACTGTAATTTTTATTTTTAGTTAACTTTAATATTACTTCATGAATACTGTATCGGTTGAATTAAAGTTTAATAGATGCTAAAGAATTTTGAAAAAATGTATAGCTTGATCTTACTTTGTAGATTTTTAAATAAATTATATGTTGTTTATTTAAATTATTTAACTAATTTTAAATATAGCTGTTTAAAGTTAAGAGCACATTTAATTTTAAAAATATTTAACAAATGTTAAATTTACAATGAGAGACAATAAAATGACTTAGATAATTGTTTGAACTAAAAGAAAAAAAATTAAATTGGTTTTATATATGTTTTGTAACTATAAATATATGAATTTTTGTTATATACTAAGTATTTCATTTCCTAATTGTTTGCAACTTTAATTATAATACATTAAAAATAACATACTTCACTCCTAGGGTAACTTGAAGTAATTTGTTCTAAATTTTTTTTCAGGTAAACTTTAAAAAAATATTTTTTTTAACCTTTTTAATTTTTAATTAGTTCAGTACATATTTATTATTTTATTACCAACAGTTTTATGTAACAAATTTTGCACTTAATTAAATTTAGTTGTGTTCTAATTGTTCACAAAATGTTGTTCTTGTGTTTTTTGAAGATATAGAACTAATAGTTTCAAAACAACTTAAGTAATTATATAAACATAATTAAGTAAATTATATATTATTAGATCTTTTAAATTTATTTAGTTTTGAACAAAAAAATAAATTTTTGGTTATTATTTATAGTCATGTTTATTAAAAGATCAAACATTTTAAAAATTATATACTGTAGCAGTTAACTTTTTAAAGTGATGTATGTTAAAAGATTGAAAGTTTCAATAAAAAATTCCTCCTTGTATGGTTTTTTTTACATTTTGGTGTTATTTTTTAGACAGAAAAATTAATTAAGTGGCTTAAAAATAAAAAACAGTTACTGTTTAAAGCAATTTGTTTTAATTGCTTTGGAGTTTCTTTATGTTTTAAGCCAACTTTACAATCTACAATGTTATTACTGATGTTTTTTCTACTTAAGAGTTTATTTAGTTTTAGTCTATTTAAACTATTTTTTACATTAAATGTAAAATTTTACTAACTTAGTATACTAACTTTTTTTAAAATTTTAGAAATAGTAAACAGTTTTTTATTCAGTGTTTTAACTTATGAATTGTTGGTTTTGTTAAAACTTATTTGTCTTGTTGATTTCTGATTTACTAGTTTTTTAGAAATGCTTAAACAAATCAGTTGTATAAACCAAGCTTATGTAACATTTTAAAATATTTTTAAATTCATATTGTATTTTTATTAAACCTCTATTTTCGTTCAGATGTTTAAAATAATTGAATGTTTAAAACTAAGTTAAATTTTTACCTCGTACCTTGGAAGTTTTGTTTTTAATAGAATATTTTGATATTTAGTAGTTTTGATCTTAAAATGCTTTTTAAGCTGTATCTTTTTATTAATTTTCTTCATACTAAATTTAAAGTTATTCATAGTTTTTTTATCATAAAAGCTTTTATAGAAATGAAATTTTGAAACTACAAATGTAAGCTCTACTTTTTATGTGAAAACTACCTTTTAGAAAAAATAGTGTAGAAATTTTTTTAAATCTAGTTGATTAGTCTTTTTAATTTCACAGTAGATTATTTGATGTTTTTTGACCTTTTTCTTATTAATTTTTCAAATAAATACCTAAAATAATGACATAAAACATTTAGTTATGAAGCTTAAATAGTATTACCTATTATTTTTATGGTTTAGTTTTAAGGAGTACCAATAGAAGCAATTTAATTCTAATAGCTTTAATCCATTTGTTTTTCATTATTATGATGAACAAAAAAGATTAAAAGACCAGCTTAAAATTTAAAATAAATTCTTCTAGGTGTTTTATATTGTAAAATAAGTTTTACTGTTTATAAGATGTGATTTTTAGTTATGTAAATAGAGTTTTGCAGGATTTTAGACAGTGAACTATTACAATTTCTGCAATTAATATTTCTGCAATTACTTTGATTTGTTTTTATTATTTGTTTTTTTTATATGTTAACTATGATAGAGCTTTAGTTTTTAATATATTTTTTTAGCTAGTTTATTGCAAATTTTTTCAACAAGTTACTTAATATATTTCAAGTATTGGAAAAAATACTTAAATTAGCTACAAAAATTATACTAGCTACTTTAAGCTAATGAATTTTTTACATCTAAAAGTTTTCTGTATCCTAAAGGTAAATGTACTGAATTTGTATACGTCCAATTATTAGAAAAGCTATCTTTTTTTTTAAGTTTATCCAAAAATTCTGTTCACTGTAGGAATATATACAAACTAAATAAATAAAGATTTTTTTGTTAATAAAATTTATTATAAAACTGATAAATAACCTTTTCATTAAGTACACTTGCTAAATTTCACTTTGTATTCAAAATAAAAGTCTAAAACTATATAAATATTACAGTTCGATAATAAATTAATGTATTTTTATAAATACTCTACTAATAATAAGAAAAAAAAGCTTTTATCCACTATTATCGTTAAAATTTAAACCAAAATTTGTTACAAAAAGGTTACATATTTTGAAGTTACTGTAAATTATAAAAAAACCATTGTCTAAACATTAAGTACCATTTCATTTACATATTTTTAAAAGAATCGTTTTTAAATAAAAATATAAAAACAATCTTATAATTTGCTTTTTTTCAAAAAAAAGTGTTTATTACTGCTATTTTGAGACTGAATTTACAGAAATATATAATTAAAGTTCTTAATCAAGAAATGATTTCTTTGATTAGAACATTTAGTACATTTAAAAATTTTTTGTTTTGTTTTTCTTTAATTTTATAATGTTTTTATACATTTATTTAAATAAATTAGAAAAAAAAAACTCATTAATAATAATATTTTGAAGCACATATTAAACTTAAATTCACTTAACTTAAAATTGAAAAAGTTATATACTAAGCAATTTTTTTTAATTCTAAATCCAAAATTAAACAGCAGTGCGAACTCAATATTTGCAAATTTAACCGACTGTGCGAACTCAAAAAACTCGAACCTAACTTATAGACTTCTGCATTTGAAAATAATTTAAAGTATGAGCAAAAAACTGTAAGCAACTTTTAAATACCGGAATTTGTACTTTTAGTTTGCAAGAATTATTCTTTTAGTATTTTAGTCTAAAGAAGTTAATTTCAGTAAACTGAAAGTTAATAAGAATAGCACTATAGTATAGTGTTTTATTTGTAGACTAATTCATTTACTGAAATTCAAAGAAAGCCAAACTTAGCTCTTGGGCGATACTTAACGGTTAAAAATTTATATATGTCAATTTTTCTATAGAAGTTGAATGAGGGAAAAAATAGCAGAAAAATTCTGGCAACTATGCCTGACATATATGTTATTTGGGGTTATAAATTGTTTGTAAAAATCTATGTTATTTATTACTAACTATCACCTCATGATATTTCCAATTGCTTTTTGAAAAGTCACTAAGTTAGACTAAGAAATAAAACTATACAGGGTTGCCAATTTACCTAGAAACCTGGAAAAACCTAGAATTTGACAATTTAAGCAAAAAAGACCTGGAAAAATCTGGAATTTTTAACAATTTTAACATATTAAGTAATAAAATTTAGATTTGACACATAAAAGCTATCATATAGATAAAAGTATGAATCCCTTCGAGGCAAATACTTTTGAAGTATACGACTTACAGGAAACCTTCTCAGACTTACAAATTGACCTTGAACTTAAAGTAAATTCTTCCAAAAAACGATATGAAAGCTTTTGGACTCAACAAAAACTAAGGCAAAAGTATCCAATCATTTTAGAGGAATTTAGATTGTTGTTAATAGCTTTTCCTTCTAGCTATGTTGTTGAGAAAGCTTTCAGTTCAGTTATTAACATCTTGAGCAAAAGGTCTATTCTAGATATTTATAAAGGAGGTGACTTAAGGCTCTATTTTACTTATTAAGAATCAGATTAGAAAAACTTGCAAGCAGTCATATTCCTCATCCTTCACATTATATTAGACTTCAGTAGCAGACATTATTTTATGAAAGTTTTTTAATTTTGTTTGATCTTTTGAAGTATTTCTTATTTAACCTGGTTTGTATTGTATTTAAGTAGTCTTTTTATAATAACAACTTTATTAAGCTATTTATTCTACAACAGGTTTGCATAATGCCTAATAAATATTATTTACGGTAGACTTCCTCTTGAGTTCACACTTTTTACCCAAAAAAAAAGTGCAAATTTAGATTTTCTTAAATTTAACTAAAGTAAAGTCTATTACTAACTAAATATTAATAAAACAAAATATATATAATATTTAATAGTTTATATAGATCTTTTTTTTTAATGAAGGTTTGTTTTATCTTTTAGTGGATTTCATGTTTATTCATAACATCATTGCGTATAACATATTGAAATTTGTCATTTTGTAAAATAAAATATGGTAATAAATTTCTTAGATTTTTTTCAAAGTGCGAACTCAAGCGGTTTATTAAATGGTTTATGTTTTAAAGATTTTAATAATTTTATTTTGACCTGGTTAATTTTGTAGTTGATGTTCATTGTTTTACATTACACTAAAAGTTTTTATAGCATAGTGATTAAAATATTTGTTTGAAAGACCTTTATTTGACAGGTTTTTGTTATTACTAGTTTAATCTGTGTACAACTTATATCACTATAAAACTATTATCTGATTGTAATATTTTGACAACCATTAAAATTTTTATTTCTAAAAAGATTTTTTTGGTTTTAAAAGAGTATAAATTTGAGGTTTCTTATTGAAGTGACTTCTACTTTTTCATTTAAAAGTTTCTTAAACACAATTTTATTTTCTAACTTGATTTATTATTGTTCAAAAGTTTATTATAATATAAGGAGTTTTAAACTATTAATACAAGCTTTTTGTATTAATAAAACTTTTTGTTTTATCTGAATTCAATATATATTAGCAATTAGAATATACTTAGTTTATTTTAATACTTCAACACTAGCTTTTAGTTTTTCACTATTTTCCTCTGTTAAATTATTGTAGGCTAATAGCTAGAAAAAAAAAACTTTTTAAACAGAATTAAATAAGCCATCAAAAAGACTGCTACAGTTACAAAACAAAACTTAAACCTAGTTAAAAGTTTTTTTAATTGATTACTTTCTGTTCACAGAATTAACTGTAAAACATTGGATTTTTTTTTTCGAATTTAAATAAAGAAAAAAAATTGTTAGAATTAAGGTTTAGTTCCCTAAAGATTATTCCAAGTCAAATGCTATTTCATGGTATTCTACTACAAAACAAATAGTTTAAAAAGTTAGAAATTAAATTTTTAACTTTACAACTAACTTGCTTATAATATATCTTAGCATTGAAATTAGTAAATTTACTGCATTAACTGAAGCTGTTGATGAAACCACTTTTCATGTGAGATAATCAACCAGTCGGTCAAACTTCCTTTAACTAGATCAGAAATAATATTTTAATATATATTTCATTATGTGTAAAATAAACTGTTAATTCTTTTATAGTTTTTTAATCTCTGGTATAGATACTTTAAAAAAGCCTATTTATAAAGTAATTTAAGTATTTTGTGCGGCTTAAATAAGTTACTTAGTATTAACTTCTAACTGTCCGAAATTTGTTATATGAGATATTATTAAAATGTCAGGTTTAAGTTAAGATTTCAGGTGGGTAGTGAGTAGTGACGGCTCAGATCCAGTCGCAGATCCAGTCGAATTTCGACCCGCTAAGTAAATTGAAAACTACTTGTGCAAAATAAATAAAATTTAGTTTTTGATATCTAATATTTTGATATACGCTTTAATTTCGTTTTCAGTTCACAAAAGTATTTCCTAGATCACAATAATACTAAATCATTTTATTACAATTTTGCTCGAGTTTTTTAATTTTCTTATTTGTAATTTTTCTAAATCATGCAGCCCGCAATTACATTTTCTAACGAGTTGAAAGTAGAAAATATTTTTTAGTAAATATGAATTGCTGACTACAAAAGTTGTCCACCACTGACCTAAAAGTTTCAATAGTTTCAGAACAGATCATATTTAAACAGGATTGATTACAGATTACTCAAGGCTTTTTAATAATTAAGTATTTTAATACAATTTACTGGGCTTCTAAGAAAAAAACTGTAAATTATTTTCTTAAGCCCTGTAAACTACTTTGAACACAAAATTGCGTGCATAAGAAGTACAAGACTAAATTACATTTCGAACACAACTTTTTTAGCTCGAAAGTTTGTACTCAAAAGAAAAACTACTTTGTAAAATCGTGGGGGGCGATTTTTTTTTCAAGTTACTGAAAAGGGGGCGATTTAGTAAATGAGTTTGGGAAACCCTGCTCTAACCCTTAGTCGGTAATTTATTTTATCTTATTTTTTCGTTTTTTAACTAATAATTTTTTTTCTACCTTTACACTTGTTTGTTTTTTTTTTGTTCTTGTAAATTATTGATTTTTTTACTCTCACTGTTCCTCCTAATCCTTAATAAATAATATTAACTTTACTCACATCTTGTGTAAAATTAAACTGCTTTTGCAAAAGGGAATCCTCGTACAAAAATGTTTTTAAGCAAAACTGATCCTTCTCTTATTTGGCACATAGTTGTTTGTTGGAGGGGACTGCGCGAACGCAAGTTCCCCGCGGGAGAAATTGTACGACCGAATTGTTCACATTTGGAACAATCGCAGAGGTCAGTTCCACCAATGTGCAATGATGAAACCTCGCCCTGAGTCAACAGCCTGCCTGATCGCTGTTAAAACTCCCGTCAGGTAAGTTTAATTTTCCAGAAATCTGCTGCTACCCAGCCAACAGACATGAAGTTCTAATTTGTTTCAGATATATTGTGACGTCATATTGTGAGAGTTCAAATGAGAGAGCATTTTAAAGCTTGTTGGATTCGACCTAATTATCTCTTTGTAGAAATTTTATAAGTTAACTTTAATTTTAGTCATTTAATATATACTATTTATAATTCAACACATAAAATAAAAAACAAAATTTTAAAAATTTCTGTATTATACAAAATCAAAAGCTATTTTTTAGTATATAACTCTAAATAAAACAGAATTGTACTATGCCCTTCTAAAAAGTTTAAAACCTCAAAACGTAGTAGTCAAATTAACTAAGAAAAGCTTAAAAAACTTCTGTTATAAATATTAAATCACAAAATAATTTTAAATAAAAATTTATTGTCAACTTTGCATGAAATAAAATAATAATAAAGCGAAGTTAGTGACTAGAGTTGCCAGAAACCATTTTGTTTTTACATTTGCTCCTAATTTTTTAGGAGAACACTTAGCATGAAATTAATAAAGCAAACAGAATAAAACTCGATTGAATAAGCAGCAACAATTGTTAATTTTTATTGCTTACTAGTATGATAATGATATTTTAAGTTACATTAATGTATTGTATAAAACTTTTCATACTCTCATTTTTTTAATAACTTCACTTATTGTGACGTCACAATAGCGCAAACAAAAACAGTATGCTGCACTGTTTTGATTAGAATCAGATTGTTCAACTCTCTATTAAACTAACCTGACGGGGGTTTTAACAGCGATCAGGCAGGCTGTTGATCCAGGGAGAGGTTTCATCATTGCACACTGATGATTACTGACCTCTGCGATTACTCAAAATTGGGTAAGTCGGCCGTGTCATTTTTCACCTGGGGAAGATGCGTTCGCGCACTCCCCTAAAATTAAACTGAAAATGTTATAAAACGTTTATTAACTAATTAAAAACTTAAGAAAATCATATAAGAAAACTATGATATTTTTGATAGCTTAAAAAACCTGCAAATGCTTAGTCAGCAAAATATTGAAATTTATTTTTTTCTCTCTGTACCCTTATCATTAACCCACCTTATCCAAACAAATTAAAAGTTAAAGAAAATAAAAATGTTTGACTATTATTTTTATATTTTTAAAAACATGAAATAAAAAGAATGCTGACTCAGCATTTGTAGGTTTTTTTTAGCTAACCTGTTTTTTAGCCATCAATAAAAATTAAATCTCGCAATTAATATATCTATTGCATAATCAAAATCACATTTCGTCGAGAGAACAATACAAAATTTTCAAAATTTTTGTTTTTAAAACTAACAGTAATTTAAAAATATAAATAAATACAATCAAGAATGTGCAAAAAACTTGGAATAACCGGGCTAAACTAAAAATCCAATGTGAAGAAAAACGCGATAGTATATGATCATACAAGCTTAATTTAAGCTGATTAATAGAAAGGAATAATAGATTAATAGTCCTGGACAACACGTTTAATGTATTCAAGTGATGTAAAACTCGATTACCGATTTTTTTTTGTAAACCAGGTCGTAAGACCAATTGCTTTGAGTGCTTTATTTGTCGTTCAATAAACATTCTATATTAATATAAAGAATATATGGAATATCAAAAGATCATTTTTGTTATTAAACTTAATAACAGTTATAATATTACTGCTAAGTTAGTAGTACTAACTGCAGATCATTTACTAATTACTAACTTTAAGTATTTTCATGAAAAATAGAATATTTTTATAAGAAAAATTCTTTGTCTTTCATTTGCTACGTAGGTTTGTATTGAGTTTATGTGTTTTAAAAATCTAAAGTTAGTTATGAAGTTTTAGACTAAAAAAATAAAGGTAATCAATATAGTTCATTATTAATATACATTGTATATTATCTTTTTTCAATATTAAGGAAGAGTCAATTGTGCACGAAGAAACTTTTGCACGAAGGGTCAAGTATGCATGAAGGGTTACTTTTGTCTGAATAGTCATTTTTCCAAAAGATTAGATAAATAGGGTAAAATAAAAACAAAAAAATAATTGAAAAAAGAGTAAGATTTAGGGGTGAAAACGATAGTAATAAACAATAAGATCAATTAGAATGAAATATTGTTAAAAAGAAAAAAAAAACATGGTAAGAAAAAAAAAAGACCAAGGGTAATAGTTAAAGAAAAAAATAAATAAAAGAAGAAGTAACGTCAAGTTACAGACCAAGAGTAAGGGGTAACAGTGTTTTAGTAAAAATAGATAATTAATAGATGTATTAAAATGTATTCAGGCTGTGCAAAAATTATTCTCATGGATATTAGACACATACACATCAAAAAGTTACAGAGGGGACTGCGCGAACGCACGTTCCCCGTGTAAAAAAATGTACGACCGAGTTGTTCACATTTGGAACAATCGCAGAGGTCAGTTTCATCAATGTGCAATGATGAAACCTCGCCCTGAGTCAACAGCCTGCCTGATCGCTGTTAAGACTCCCGTATGTTAATTTCAACTGAATTCTAAGCACTTAGCGGTTATTCAAACAATAGACATGTGGTTCTAATTTGTTTTAGATGTATTGTGACATCATACTGTAAGATAATTCAAAAGAAAAAGCCTTTTGAAGCTTTTCTTTACTTGTGTAAACTTTGAAATCTTATTTAGTATTAAAAATAATTTAAATTTTAAAAGCTCAGGAAAATTCTATGCACGTTTATTTTTAAAAAAGTAATTTATTATAAAACTACAAAACATTTTTTAGCATAAAAGATTTGATGAAACAAAATAATTTTAGTGGCTGTATGAGGTTATTGTTTTTAAAAAAGAACAAGTATCAGACCGATAGTTTCTGTTCTTCAATTTAGACAAAATCAATTATTTATATAATTACAGTTGGTCATATAACTTATTGTTATAACTAATTTTTGAGTTTAAAAAAAAGTTTAGTCATATATTATTTGCTAACTTATAGTTAAATTTAAAAACTTATATGTAAAGTGTTTATATTTCCATATTTATATTTATTTTGAAAGTTGTTCAAAAATACTTCTACAATAGAAGTTTGTCTTTCATAAAACAATATCAATATCAAATTGTCACCAATAGTAGATTGTAATTTTAATTAGATAAAACAGTGTGTTTTAAACAGTGCTTACCAGTATAAATATTTTAAAGTTAGTTTTTATTCTACTTACATTATTTTATTTTGCTTTACAAATAAAATAGGAATATTCTAAGCAAAACAAAAATAAGTTTTAACAACATTTTTATTACAAAGTAACCACTTACTTAACACTATTGCTTACAAGAGATTGAACTTTTTAGTACGCTTTTGTATTTAATTCTTTTTAATTTAAATGTACTTTTTAACTTTATCACTAGCTTAACTTCTAAACGAGGGTCAGCGCGAATGCAAGTTCCCTATGTGAAAAATTGCATGACCGAGTTGTTCGCATTTGGAACAATCGCAGAGGTCAGTTCCACCAATGTGCAATGATGAAACCTCGCCCTGAGTCAACAGCCTGCCTGATCGCTGTTAAGACTCCCGTCAGGTAAGTTAGTTTAGTTAGTAATCAGCTGCTTTCCAACCAGCATACATGAAGTTCTAGTTTGTTTCAGATATATTTTGACGGCATAATGTGATATAATCCAAAAGAAAGAGCTTTTTAAAGCTTGTTGACTTTACAGTAACTTCTCGCATCTTTACGCACTCGTGACGTTACGCACTCTCGTTTAGTTACACATTTTAGAATTCTAAAAAATTCAAAAAGAAAAATTTTAATTTTTTTTTAATATTGCAAATTAGGTTTATTGTATATTTTTAATTTAAAATTAGTTTTTAAATGCTTACTCACCTCTCTATATCTTTAGACTTTGTAAACTTATGTTCATTGGCAAGTTGGTAAACATTTAGTTACACCTCAGTATATCAGAAATTTTGTTAACGATAAAAGATTAGACTAAAATTCTAAAAGAAATATGACTGTGTTAAATAATGAAATAATGAGAATTTAAAACACAAATAAACACTACATCACTTTTGCCCTATATATGAACAAACATCTAAAAAAGAAATCTAATGAAACTTCCTAGCAAAAAGTAGCAGTAATACTAAATAAATATAGAGCTTACACTTAACACAAATCTCAATTGTTTTTTTTTAGTAAACAAATAACTAATTTTCATTTGATGTTTTTTTTTAGTTTAGATAATGAATTTTAATATAGACACCACATCATATCTTAATTGTAAACAAATGCTTAATCATAAATTGAACTTGCTAAGTAGAATATAATATAAATGTTAAGTACCAAATAAGTTACATATAAATAAAGATAAAATCTACTTATTATCAAAATTAGTAAAATTTTTCTACAAGTATTATTATTTTATATCAATTTAAAACCTGTTTTTTAATATATGCATAGTTTTATCTTTTGTTTTTATATTCATAAATAAAGTAAATAAATTTTAAAATGTGGGAAAGTCCCCAGTCTGCTTTTAACTAGAACCAATATCAAAAAACAGCCATTATAGTAAATATATTTGGTACCTCTCGTAACTTTACGATCTCTCGTATCTTTACGCACTTTTTCTGTGGACACAATGTGCGTAAGTAAGCGAGAAGTTACTGTACATAAACCTATTACTTAGTATTAGAGTAATATAATAATAGTTACAGTGTGGAAGAGTTTATATGTTAGTTTAAAGTTTTATTATTTAACATCTATTCCCTTTTACTTTTTAAATGTATAAACTTATAAAAAATAAACTCAGAAAAGTTGTATTTTACAAAATATTTAATTTTTTCTAGCATTAGGTTTATTTTAAAGACAAAAAAAAATGCAACTAATCTTTTTTTGTAAATTTGTATTTTGCACTCTAAAATAGACTTAAAGAGTAAACGTGTCGTTAATTATTTTTAATGTAGAAAACATTTTTTGAATTTGAAATAACTTGAGCTTTTATATAATGAATTATATTATTATGGTCATTGCAATTTTTTCTTTAAAACGGTTTTCGAAAAAATAGTAAATTTTTCAAACATTTGCCACACGCTAAATTTTTTCTTTTAAATTTCTGGCTTGGTAAAAACTTTTTCTGTTAAGTTTAACTCAACAGTTAAAAAATTTGACTACCCTTAATTTAAACTTTAACTTTCATGTAAGTACAAATGTTATTTTTTCTAAAATATACTTACTTTCATATCCTTATTTGGGTTTAATAATAGCAGCCATCTTTTTAAATGTTTTAATGCTTTATCTTTAATAAAATAACAAAAAAATTCATCTGTATTGGCTTAACCACTATTAAAGAAAAAAACTAACTTTAACTTTATAAAATTAATATAATAAATTTTTTGAAGACATTGACTTATCAAAGTATATATGATTTGTAATTTATCGACAATTCTACTAATTATTTGATAGTTATAATGTACTAACTCTCAATATTGTAGGAACGTTCGTGTAGTTTTCAACTCTATTGTTTTCTGAAAGATAAACTTCTGAAGTAAAAGTACTTTGAACTGCTTTTAAAATAAATTTAAATTTCGATATACAAACACTTTATAAAAAGTTTTTAAATTAAACTATTAAAAGTAAAGATAATAATTTAAAACTAAATTTTAAAAAATCTCATAAACTAGTTATAACTTAAGGTTATATGACCAACTGTAATTATAAAAATAATTGATTTTGTCTAAATCATAGAACAGAAATTTCTGGTCTGATACTTCTTCGTTTTTAAAAACAATAACCTCATGTAGCCACCAAGAATATTTTGTTTCATAAGGACTTTTATGCTTAAAAACATGTTTTGTATTTATATGGTACATTACGTTTAATAATAATAATTGTACATGAAATTTTTTGAGATTTTAAATTTAAATTAGGTTTTAATTCTCAGTAAAATTTAAAAGCTTATACAAATAAAAAAAACTTTAAAAATCTTTTTCGTCTGAATTATCTTACAGTATGATGTCACAATACATCTAAAACAAATTAGAACTTCATGTCTATTAGTTGGGTAGCAGCTGATTGCTGGAAAGTTAAACTTACCTGACGGGAGGCTTAACAGCGATCAGGCAGGCTGTTGACTCAGGGCGAGATTTCATCATTGCACATTGGTGGAACTGACCTCTGCGATTGTTCCAAATGTGAACAACTCGGTCGTACAATTTCTTCCACGGGAAACTTGTGTACGCCCAGTGTTCAATTATATGGTAATACCGTTTCGCCTAAACTAACAATAGATATTCTTCGGATGATAAAGAGCATAAAATAGGTCTTAGGAAGTGTTTATAAATATATTAACAGAAATTTAAGTGAAAATTCAAAACTTTATCACTAGTTTAACTTCTCAATGATACTAAAGAGAGAACTGCAGTCCCCTCTTTAGTATCATTGAGAAGTTAAACTAGTGATAGGGCTTTGTTTTATATCCTAGAAACAAAAACTTACTAAAAAGTTAAATTACTGTAAGCAATAGTGATAAGTAAGTGGTTACTTTGTAATAAAACTGTCCTTGAGAACTTATTTTTGTTGTATTTAAAGAACTTTTTTAAATCGGTATAACAAAGTAAAATCATGTACGTAGAATAAAAAACTAAACTTTAAAACTTTAAACTAGTAAGAACTTTTTTTAAACACACCGTTGCCAATAATGAATATGAAAATCTTAATTTACTTTTAAGGCCACATCACTTCTTTCCTTAAATTTTAATGCATACTATAACTTCGTTCTCATTTTATATAGTTCTAGGTAATTTAGAACTAGTTAACTTAAAATAAAATACTAAAAGTAAATTTTTTTTAGCTTATTATAAAATCACTTTTATTATCGTTTACAATTTAAGTTTTTTCTTAATATTTAAAGACCTATATTTTAAATCAGTGGTCGGCAACTGCGACCCGTAAAGAGTAAAATCGCGGCCCAAGAGCATGTTTCTATTTTAAATGGAATGCGGCTAATCAAAGGTAAAACAGCAACTTAAAAATAAAAAAGGTACTTAAACAAATAAGTATATAATGTAGATAAAGTACTATGCTAAACTTGTTTTTATATAATGGATAGCTTAATTTATACAAACTTGTTAAATTATATGGCAACACCGTTTCGCCTAACTAAACTAACAATAGATATTCTTCGGATGATAAAGAGCATAAAATAGGTCTTAGGAAGTGTTTATAAATATATTAACATAAATTTAAATGAAAATTCAAAACTTTCGCTATATACTTTGGTATTGTTTTAAAAAACAAGCAACTATTTCTTACTAGTATTTTTAGAAATTTAGTCATTGATCCCCAAATAATGGCGATCTCTATTTTAAATAGTGTATTTATAATAATTTCCAGAACTAACTTTCAAAAATATATATAAGGAAATCAATAAATGCGAATTTGTGAACCAAAAAAAAAAAGGTATTAAAATACTTACTAATAATGTTTGAGTCAAATCTCGAAAATTAAAGATTAGTATTAATTTACAGATTGCTACAAAAAATATTTGTTTTATTTTTATCATGGTTTAACCTTTTGTTTAAGCAAAATCTGTTGAAAATGAGTTGAAAAATTTAAATGCATTTGTACAATTTAAAATGTTTTTATTTTTCACAAACTTATAAATATAATTTCGCGAGGTTTAAAAATACGACAAAACATAATAGTTAGTGTTGTTACCACCTACTTATCAAATATATTTTAAATTACGGAATAATGTTAATAAACATGAACAAAGTTTAAAATCCAAAACGTAGCAGTCAAACTAATTTAGAAAGCTTATAAAACTCCTGTTTTAAATATTAAATCACAAAAGGTTTACAAATAAAAGTTTATTGTCTACTATTCATGAAAGAAATTACAAATAAAGCGAAGATAGTGACTAGAAATGCTAGAAACCATTTCGTTTTGACATTTTCTCCTAATTATTTTAGGAGAACACTAAGCCTGAAATTTTTGATTCAATTAAGGCAAACAGAATAGAACACGGTTAGAAAAACAGTAACAACTAGTCGATTTCTATTGCTGACTTGTATGATAATGACCTTTAAAGTTATATTAATGTATTGTATAAAACTTTAGTTTTCTTTCGTTTTTTTAAACTTTCTCTTATTATAACGTCACAATAGCGCACACAGAAACAGTATACTGCAGTGTTTAGATTGGTATCAGACAGTTCAACACTTTTACTAAACCAATTAATCGGGGGTCTTGGCAGCGATCAGGCAGGCTGTTGACCCAGGGCGAGATATCATCATTGCACATCGATGAAACTGACCTTTGCGATTGTTCCAAATGTGAACAGCTCGACCGCACAATTTTTCACATTGGGAAGATGCGTTCGCGCTCTTCCCCAAATTTTAAATAGAAAATTAAGAAAAAAATTTCAAAACTGATTGACCACTTACAAACAACCATATAAGAAATTTATGATGTTTTTGGTAGCTTGAAAAACCTGCAAATGCTTAGTCAGCAAAATTTTGAAATTGATTTAATTTTAATCTGTACCTTATCCTTAACCCACCTTACCCAAACAAATAAAAAGTTGTAACCGTCATCAATTACGATGTTGTTAGGTTGGTTTAGCTGCTCTTAAATAAGATAACAAGAAACGGTTATTTAAAGTATTACAGACGTTCAGATGGAACGCAGGCTTAATTTGATATGCTAGTACTTACCATGAAAATAATAATATAAAAACTAGTTATTAGTGCACGTGATTTTATATACAACATTAATAAACACATCGTGAAATAAGTGAAAGAAAAGAAATTAAAACCAATGACTTCTGATAAGAGCCCAGTAGGCACATATACTAACTACTAAACATTTTGTTGAAATGTACAGAAAGTAGACTGGACGATCAAGTATTCTATCCACATTCTATCAATAAAACCCTTCTCGATTGTTCATCATACGATTCGCAATCCTATCGTCAACACGTCGTTTTGTGCGTTCTCTCCCCCGGTAGTAATACGCCGACTCGCGTCTCTCCC
>NW_028140656.1:0-19756 GCF_965202585.1 Thalia democratica | reverse complement strand
TAAAATTATTTATTGATATTTGAACAATCTAGTAGCTAAACTGCATTTATTAATAGTTGCTGAATTTTTATAAATATAAATTTTAGCTTTTAAGTAAAAAAGCATACACTACATAATTTTTAAATTTGTCGTAGCGGTGTGACATTTTTTAGTTCTAACAACTTTTATCAAATATTTAAAATAGCTCAAATTGTTATTTACCTGTTCTAAATTAACTTTTGCAAGCGAGTAGTTCTATAATATCTTTGTTAAGCTTTTACAGTTTTTTATTATAAAAATAAACTAATATTCTATTACAAAGGTGTGTACGTCAAATGTGAAACATTTTTATTTTTTTAGAATAGTTTGTCAAAAGGTTTAATCGTTTAAAATTTTATAAAAAACAAAACATTGTGAGTTATAAATATTCTAGGGTTTATGAATGCAAAGATTTAAAGCTTATACGAAAAAAAGTACAGGCTAAAGGCAAAACAATATAAAAAAATGTAAATAGTTTTTTAACTGGTTTATTGTTTTCAATCATCGAATTTTCCGTATGTAACTATATAGTTCTAATAAAGTGCAAATTTTTTTTTTGCTTTAAAAAACGTAATCTCATAACTTTTAAAACATATAAAAATAAAAAAGTGGTCTTTTATCGAAAAAACAAACGATAGCTACAATTTACGGAAAATGAAGTTTGATCTATGCAACACAAACAGATTAAATATTTATTTGGTATTTTTTATTAGTTTTTAATATATTTTACTTTTTATCAGTATAAAGGTTTGATAACACTAGCTTATTTTGTATCTTAACTTATAAAATGGATTTATGAACTTTTTTTTTAAACTAGATTTATTTAGTGATTATGAATTATCTTACTCTTAAAAAATAAATGTTTTTTAGTAATATAAAGGAGATAAATAATTACTTTAAGACATTAATTTCTATAACTAGTAGAATTTATTACCTACTTCTAATTTAACTTTATATTTCGATTGGAAATTGGTTTTTATCTTTAAAAGTTTTTACTATGATTGATTTAAGTTATTTGGTTGTAAAACTAATAAATTAGCCATAAATGTTGCAAACTTTTGGAAATTACTTTTATTACTTTAATAAACAGGTTTTATTATTGTGAGGTCGTTTGAAGAAAACTTCAAAAGCCTATTTAACTAATTAACAAGATATAAAATTATTTTAGCTTTTTATTTGTGATTTATAAAAATTAAACTAATTTTTTTTAATGAAATCAAAATAGTATATTTTTTCTCTTTGCATAAAAAATGTATAAAGAAAATCAATAATAAGTTAAAGTATCAAAAACTTCTTTAATACTTTAAACATAGAAAATTTAAATAACAATGCTTAAGTTTATACATTTTCTTTTTAGCTTGCAAAAAAAAAAAAAAAAGACTCTCGATATAATCTTTAATGGTAATTTAAAAAAATATATAACTATTTACAATAAAAAGGTGATAAAAATCAAGTATTCTTTATGTTAGGGAGGTTTAAATTGCTAGAAGTAATAAAATCTCTCAGTTGAAAAAATAAACTTCGTTAAGTTTATGACAGATAAGACTAAATTTTAAGTTTTATATATGTTTTTACGAATTTTTTTTGTCTCTATGTTTAAAGTTATTTCAAATTAACATTTTAAAACTAAATAGAAAGAAATAGTTTAACTTTCAATTTTTGAAACGAAACAATACATTTTTATTTTGTTAAGATACTATTCTAAGTAGATAAGGCTTTAATTAAATTCAAATATGTAGCTAAACAACAAAGAAAGTTTTTATAGTGTTTATTTTAAAATGTCTTTAGAAATACACTAACAAGAAGTTTATTAACTCTATATCAGACTTTTTAATGAATATTGAGTATTCAGTAAGAAAACAAAAAATAATCTTTATATTACTTTTTTATTATATATTTTATTATAGTAAAATGAAATCAGATCGCGCATAAACTATTGTTTCCTTAAATTCTTGCTTATTCCTACTTATAAAGTAAACAGTTAAGCAGTATGCAATATCATGCTTATGGGATACTTACGCAAAAATTTAAACTTACTGTTGTCAGTGTGTAAAGAAGCTGACTCTTCAGAATCTAAAATGACCGTTTCGTAAACGTTTGTTTTCTGCTTGGCAGCTTTCTTGCTGCTTTTGAACGCCTTGCCCGTGTCAACCTGCCCTTCATTTATGCTGTACTTGTTCTTCTTCCGAAAAAAGTTCATTGACGCCGAAGTTTTTTATTTCAAAGTTGTTAAAGAAAGTTGATTTTTTATATAGCTTTTAATTGCTTCACTTTGCTTTTAAAGCTATATTTTATTTTAGTGTTAGAGCTAATCGAAAAGTTTGTAATTAAAGTTTTTAAGTACTTTAAAATCTAATCTATAAGTTAGTTGTGTTTAAAATACTTTTAGTGATTATTCAAATATAAAATACTTTCTTACTTTCTAGGTCTATCTATTTACAAATTTGTTTTAAATCAAAAATTTTTATCGAATATTTTATTTCAACAAACTTCAAAAACAATTATAACATTTAAGTCTACTATTGTATTCGTAATTTCTAGTGATTAATAAATATGTTTCGTTCATTTGTTATACAACCTTTAATTAGTTCTAATGTTTAAAAAATAATCTACATAATTAAGTTTCTTTAGGTGTGTACATTATTCTTATCATAATAAAATCTGCAATTGCAACTTATACTTCATTGTAAAAATATTTACTTAATAGAAAAATACTAATGTCATACTAATAACACCAAAATAAAGTTATACTTTTGAATATCATACTAAAAACTAAGGTTCATTGTTTGACATTTTAAAAAACATTCAAAAAGTGCTTAAAAAATTTCCAAATGTCGTTCTAAATATCAACCCCATATAAGAATGTTTTTATTGTTTTTAAGAGCTAGAGCAGAAACAAAAAAGGAGATTTTAAGACAATTTCTGTTTGTTTAGACTTTTTGCAAACAAACTGAAGTAAAGGTAAATTCCAAAGCTTTAAAATAATTTATTTACCAAGTAGAATGGATTTTAAACATTTAAAGGTTAAGCAAAACTAAAAAAATGGAGAAAATAGACTTTATAGAAAAAAATATTGTGCAAGTAATCTTTCTAAAAATCTCACTGTAACAAAAATATATCTTTTTAATTGTTATTTTTTTAATATTTACTGTAATAAAATAGTCAAATAACACGTAAGTTTCTTATATAGTTGCAGTTTTAAACATACTGAAGTTTCTTAGTAAGTCATTTGCAACTTGTAAAATCAAAATACTTTACGATTAAAAATACTTTTTTCATAATTAAAACTCAATCTGTTAGTCAAACTTGCTGAGCTTAAAAACAAAAGCAATGCAGTTAATTCCATCAGATTTTATTGACATTTAGCATACTTTATGCCAACTTAAATGATCAAAACTGGCAGCTGACTAAAGGTAAAGCAAACAAGTTCACTGTATATAAACTGTGAGGCACTTATCTTACTATTATTGCAATTGTTATAGTATACCGAAAACTCCATATGAAAAAGTGAATGAACTTTAAATATGTTTCACAAAGGTTTTGTTTGTTAAATTGCTTTTAATATGGTTTGAAAAAAAAATTCTACTGAAAAATAATATTTATAAAATCTTCCATAAACTGTCACTGTGATAAACTTAAGTTCTTGTTTATAGTCTTTTAATCTACAGTAATACTGTCCAAAACATTTTTAAGTATCTAAGTTGGTTACAGTACTTTTATTATTATTTATTTCACATGTAGAAAGTTTTTAAGAACATCAACTATTTTGTAAACAATAAAAAGTACAGACCGGTACTTGCTTAAAAAAATAATTCTAGAATACTGTAGCGAGATTATTTAACTATTTTTATACTAAGCTGTATGTACTTAAGCTCCCACATTTTGCAAAAAATTCTCTCTTAAAAATCAAAACAAAATCTGTTTTTCATAGATAAAACTCAATCTGTTAATGAAACTTATCTTACTGAATAACAATAGTGCAGTTAATCACATCAGGTTCTAGTGACATTTAGCATACTTTATGCCAACTTAAATGATCAAAACTGGCAGCTGACTAACGGTAAAGCAAACAAGTTCACTGTATATAAAGTGTGAGGCACTTATCTTACTAACGCCCAACGTAACACACTCGGAAATTAGCTAAGTAAACAATTTGGCGGTAGAGCTCGACAAAAATTCCAAAACTTTCTTCTAACTCAACAAGACTATATGTTTTTAAAATTTAAATGATAATTTTTTTCTATTGATTTAAACCGTCATGGCTTCAGTTTTAAAAGTTAAAATTTACTTCCTAAAAAATATACATTAAAACTACGTTTATTATTATGATTTTAAAAGTGAGGGTTAAATTAAACCAGTTTATGTTTAAATTTGTTTTTTTTAGTTATACAGAGTAGTTAAATCTTGTGATTTTGTTTTTGTATATCTAAAGAAAAAAATATTCTAAGTTTGTTTAAATTTTTATCATGTGCTTTCATTATTATAAATTACTTTTTTATCTCAAAATTTTCAATCGCTCAAATAAATGCGATTAAGAAATTTCTTAAAACCTAATAAGTTGTAAAATAAAACTTCATGAACTTTAGTACTTAAATTCATCAAAAAAAAGTTGATGTGTAGTATCAATGTAAAAATTAAATATAAAATTATATAATCGGAAGTTATAAAAAAAACTATTAAACTGTGCCTAAAGTTAAGAACACGTAAAAAAAGATTTGTGTCTAGTAAAAACATTTTCTTAAAAGTAAAAATAAAAAGTATCTCATAAAGAAACGTTTTTTTGTAATTCCTATTTTAGTAGCAAAGATAACTTAAGTACAATTTGGTTAACAATAACACTCTTTAATACTTTTTAAAAGTTTATATTAAAAAAATTTTTTGTTGCTTGTTTAAAAAAAAGAAACAAAAATTAAGAACTTTTTACTAAGAAAATAATAATGTGATTAAACCAAACTTTTTAAATAATACTAACTTTAATAAAAACTTTTGAAGTTTTTAATTCGGTTGTCTAGGCAACGCATGGAGTAGCGCCGATGACGGAAAATACTTCATTCAAAAGAGTTTCAGTGAACTAAAAAGTGGATTACACACACTTTAAAAGACTATTAAAGTTTTATATTGAATACTTAACCATGTTTTAACTATCTTTGTTTGTATAAGTGATTAATTTTAAATAATTAAACAAAAAAAACGTTATGTTTAGAAACATTACTTATGTTTTACTGCTTGAAAAATAGTTTTACTTGATAACAAGCGGGCTTGTCTCCAGAAAGGTACCTTGCTGATGGCTAAGGAGATAAGGATAATTAGGTTATAATGTTAAAGACAGGATGAACAGGCGTTAGGCATTTGTAGAGTTTGATTGAAACACTTTTTGTTATTTTTATTCTTAATTTGTAAAAGTTAGAATGTAACATAAGATTTTGAGCGATGCATGCTATACTGTTTTAAACTTTTTAACAAAGTAGCTAAACATCTTACCTTAAAACACAATCTTTTTATTAATATTATGTTAAATGATCTGAAAAATAAATAGCTTAATAACAAAGTTTAGTTTTGTTTAACTAAAAAAAGTATGTAGCTTACAAAAGCTGAAAGATTTAAATAAAAAGCGCTTGAATTTGGTTGAACTTTATCTAAACCTCAATAGATTTCTTTGGTCTTTTATTGCTGAATTTAACCAAAATACGAGTTAGAGATTTATAACATAATTTTATACAAAGGTATTTTACTAGGTATACACCAGTTATAAACAAATAAAATTCGCTTATTTATTTCTTTATTGTTCTTAAGTCTTTACACAAACACAAATGCAGACTAAATTTAGTAAACACATTTAAAACTTATAAACTTAATGTATATCAAAACAACTTAAAGTGAGTTAAGTATAAACAATTACTGGTTATTTTTATAGAGAATGAAGAACATTGTATAAACTACTACTATGTTTGTTCTATTGTTTAGGTATTTTATGAAAGTCTGCTTTATTCAAATCATGTTCAAGCACTATTTCTTTTTTAATCCACCTTTCAGATTCAAAACTAATAACATGTAATTTATTTAGACTTTCATAGCCGCAATTTTCATCACAAAAACATCCGCATAAAATAATTATTTTTTATTAAAGCACCCTATTTTATATTCATTTCGTGGAACAAAGGGTAGCTTTTTACTCATCATGGTAAACTTTCTAGATACACTATTATAGGTCTCAGAGCATATTCTGTCTCCTCCACCAATCACAAACAATTTTCTATCAAATGTAAATGAAGAGTGACCATGTCTACTTTTAATCATATCAGGTAAATTGTTCCATTTGTTTTCATGATGACAAAATGCTTCTACTGACTTCAAACGGCCGCTTTCACTGCATCCTCCGGTGACAACAATTTTGCCTTCATAAACTAAACAGGCTGAACGACACCTTTCCTTGTGCAACATTGCTATTTGTCGCCAACTATCGTTCATTGCTTCATACTTGTAACATTCTGCTGTATATTTCAAATCTGTAGAATAACCGCCAACTAGATAAACACAATTCATAAATGAACAAACACTAAAGTACTTTCGTTTGTTGCCTATAAATTTCAGTTCTTTACAGACTTTAGTCCTTGTAGAATACACCTCGAAGATGTTTTTGTAAACTCCTTTGTTGAACACACTATCGAATATGTAAAGTTCAGAACCAATCAAAACTGTTTTTTCGAAGTAACTTGGTAAAGTTAGACTGCGTTGAACAGAAGTTTTAAGATCAGGGCAACTTATTGTAACAACTTCATTTGTGCAACCAGTTTTAATTTTTCCCCCAAAAACAGCAATATCAAACTCATCCTGATTGCAAATACGACTTTTATACAAAATCAAAGACTTTACATTGGGAATCATAACTTTTGATATTCTAGTTTGTTATAACTAAATAACGAATACCTGCATTAATAATTTTTTGAAATATTTAAGTATTTGAAAAATCTAGAGTCATAAGAAATATTTAAGATTATTTTATATCAAAACTGCATAATATTGCAGTTTTTAGTAAGTTTAAATAGTATCTAACGTAACAAGTATATATAATATTTTTTTAAACAATATTTTTTCAGTACAGCTATACTTCTAATTTATATCAATTGGATAGTTTCGTTATATACGTAGCTGAATTACTTGTTCTAGTTGGAGCAAAAATAAATATGTACTAACTAGTTTTGAACAAGAAAGTTCGATTGCAAAAAAAACCTTTTCTTTGTAACTTCAGTAATTTGTGTATTTTGTTACAAATTATATACTAGCTAATACTTTTAGCTTAAGATGTTGTTGAAAATGATTTGTATTCTCTTTTAAGTATAACTTTTTAAAAATAATAGTTCCTTATTGGTTGAATTATATAATTTTTTGTTAAAGTTTCAAAGTTTTAGTAAGGAAAAGCTAATAGTTAACATAAAGCTCTTGTCATGTCACTTAGATCATCAGACCACAAGCTTTTGGTAGACTGGGACCCTAACAAACTAATAGTCATATCCTACTTCAAAGCAATATCGTACAGCTTTTTCACCACAAATAGCTAATTAAATTTTTCTTATGTTATTTCCACAGTCCTAAAAATTTTTTATTCTATAGTTCCTTTTACTTTATAGTTAATTCAACCGTAAAAATCCTCAATAGAGAGATATTTATTTATGAATAAGTTAAAATTGTAAGAGGGTGCGCTTAAACTTGTTTAATTTTAAGAAAAGTTTCAAATAAAGTTTTAAAATAATTTTTGACTCCATATAATTTTGAACTACGTTGATTTCGAATACTGTGATTAGTTCAAAAAATTGTTTTTAAGTTTTAGTATTTGAATAAGTCAGCTTTATAAAATCGATTATATAAGTGGATATAAATACAGGTTTTGATAAAACATTGAAATTTTAAAATCGTTAAAATTGATAGACAAATAGTAATAATTTAAATGATACTTTGAATTTATAAAAAATAAACATTTTATAGAATCACACTTTTTTACATATGTATTAAAAACTGTTGTTCAGTTGTTCCACACATATAAATTATGACATTTACATTCGTTTAATCCAAGACAGTTGTACAACGTATAGTTCATTACCTAGCATTTTTCTTAAGTGAGTGGTAGTTAATGAATGTGAAAAATCATTAAAAATTGTGTGACATATTATTAGTTTATCTGTCTAGCCAACAAATAGGAAAATTTAACTGGAAAAAATGGTGTTTTATTCTGCAATAAATGTTCAGAACTTACGTTTTGTAAAAATTTTGAGTTGGGATTTTATTTAAAACAATTAAGTCCATTACGTTTGTTTTAGTATTGTTAAAATAACTACTTATTCATCTTAATCTTGGTAATTTTAGCAATTTAGAGAAAAGCAAGGCAATTTTTTTATTTTTTAGGAATTTGGTGAGGTTACAAAATTGGAAGTTGTGAGAAACGGGCAAAGATTAAAGGTGGACAAAGTTGTGCTGGAGTTTGCGGTAGATATCATAAGTAGATGCTTTCTTTAGAAGAGACTTGAAAGATGACAAGTTGAAAGGTTCGTTATAGCAATTGTTTTATAAGAAACTCTATAGCAACTTGTTATTAATGCATCAAAATTTTTTAAAGTCTATATCTGTTTATAATTTAAAGTTTTTGTAAATTTCTGATTCTCTTTTAATAAAATTTCTTTAATCTATACTGATTTTTTTTTGTAAATGTAGTAAAACATAGTTTTAAAACTACTTAAATTATAAATTATTTTTTAGCGAAAACTTTTGAACATTGAACGTTATAGTTTTTTTTCTTCTGGACTACTTACATATTAAAACATTTATGATGTTTTGTGACTGAAAATGTTAGAAATTCATTAGAAAACTGTTAGAAACTCATTTCCCTCTTGAGCTGATACTAGTTATTTTTTAAGTTTTCGTTTTTGTATTTTTATTTGATGTTGTTCTGTTTTTTTTTTGCAATAAGCTAGTTTACTTGTATAATATTCGTTTTATACTTACAAGTTTACTAATTAAACTACTAGAACTCAAATATTATTTAACGTTATCTAACTCCTGTAATGGAAGGTAACGACGTAACATGTTAAACTCAGGTCCCAGATAACAAACTTTATCATATTTAATATACCATTGTATGAAAATAAGTTTCCCTATCTAGAAACTTAAAATAAAGTAAGCTTTGCATGCTTGGTTCAATTTATAAATTTGTCTTTTATAAATAAACAGAAATGTAAAGGCTCACATCTTTGGCTATTGAATTAGTTTGACATAAGGCTTTCAGTTACACACCATTTGCTTTTAAAAACTGTTTTGAACTGTTTTAGTTTTTTTAGTAAAGAAAATAAAACTTATAGATTATGTTTTTAATAAGTTATTTAGTAAAGATGTTTAAAAAACTGTATTATTTTCTTACCCATTACTGCCATTACTGACCACAGGAACCACTTAATCTCTTTCCTTAAGATTATTTTATGCTCTTTTTCATTAACATTTTTCTTGTTGCCTTTTCTGAAAAATCAACAACAAAAAAAGCAACATAGAACTCAATAATAAATAAGAAGGGAGTAGTTTAATTTTATTATAAAAAAGTATAACTTGTTGGTAAAATATTATTGCAAACTACACTTATGCTATCAAAAATATTTATCATTTTTTAGTTTAAGTTTTTTATTATAAGCTCACGTTGTTATTTTAGAAAATGTTTCTGGTAATTTATCAATTCATTGTTTTCTATTTTGATCTTTTTTGTTTTAAAAGTTTAAAGTGTATAAAAACTAATAAATTTATTTAGAGTATTAGTGTTGTATTCAACATGATATTACCAAAAGTTGTTTCAAAGTGTCATTTCAATTTTTCTGTAAATGTTTAAATATCAATTAATAAATGCATGTTTTTCATTTGAAGTTCTCTGAACGCATCTATTGCTGAACTGTCAATGTTTTATTGCACACTGATTAGGTAATTTTAACTATTATCATTATTCAAAAAAATTAAACAAAAATTTATAGTTAAAACAAAAATTATTATACAAAGATTGAAGTGTCACTTTAGTATTTATTGAAAAAAACTAGTAGTTGAAACAACTAGATTACTCTTCAATGTACAATTAAGAACATAGGGGGGAGGGGGTAGATAGATACCTCAAAATTTAAGGAAGTGTTCCTTGATAGATTTATAAAATTCTGTTGAAAGTTTTTTTTAATTAAAAATAAAAAATTTATAAAAAAAAAAACAAAAAAAAAAAAAACTGTTTTTTTTTTGTTATAAAATTTTTATTTTTTTAAATTTTCTTATGACAGAATTTCTTAATATTGCAAGGAACATTTCCTCAAAATTTCAGGTAGTTATCTCAAAAACGTAGGAGGAGATATATTTTTAGTGATATCTAGTTGATTGCAGTTTTATTTTGCACCTCCCATAAGGAATCTATTGTTGACTTGGACTTTGACCAGCTATATCTCAAAAACTGTTTTGAATTTTTTAAATCTATAAAAAGCATCTTGTAGCTTAGTAAAAACTATATAAAGTAAGATCAAATTGTAAAAAAATGTTTAACCCCCCTATGCCCTTAATTCTAAGATCTTCATAACGTTTTAGCTACAAAGAATTGTTCATCAAAACTTAAATGACACAATGACAAGTGTGCTGGAATGTGGTCAACTTAACTGCTCACTCTTTTTTTCTAAAAAAATAACTTTAAGTAGCTATCAAGCAATTTTCAATATACTGCTCTACAATATTTATTTCAAAGTGATAAAGGTAAATAAAAATTTCTTTAGAACAGAATTAAAAAAAATTAAAAAATAAAAATTTTATAAGAAAAAAACAAAAAAAAACTGTTTTTTTGTTTATTTTTTATATAAAATTTTTATTTTTAATTTTTTTCAAAATTCCTTATGACAGAATTTTCTAAATATATCAAGGAACATTTCCTGAAAGTTTGAGGTAGTTATCTCAAAAAATGTAGGAGAAGATAGATTTTTAGTGAAATAGTCTATTTTTGCAGTTTTAGTTTGCGCCTCCCATAAGGAACCTATTGTTGGCTCCGAGTTTGACCGGCTATATCTTAAAAACTATTTTGAAATTTTTAAATCTGTAAAAAGCATCTTGTAGTTTAGTAAAAACTATATAAAATAGAATCAAAAACCAAAAAAGGGTGTTTACCCCCCTCCCCCATGCCCTTAATTTATTTATTGCTTAAATTCAACATCATCTATTTTTATCTTAGCATCAGTGGCCTACTAAGAAAAACTTTAACCTTTGGACAATTATATGAAAAATAGAAGATCATGAAATCAAAATACTAATCAATGCAACAAACCCGTACTTAATCATCAACAGCAGATTTGGATCAAAACAAACAACAACAATAAACTATTTGTAGTAACCATGGAAGGAAAGCATGGTGCAAAAATTTGCAAAATAGTAGGCTTATACATACTAAATGGCTTAAAAATAAACTAAATGGAATAAAAGTCGGTATTTATAGAGATGATGGGTTTTAGGTGCTTGAAAAAAACACAAGTGGATCAGATATCACAAAAATTAAGAAGAAAATGCCCAAATATGCAAACAAAATAGGGATCAAAATTGAATTGGGAAACCCAGCATGAAATAAATTACTTAGATCTAAACCTAAATTCAAGAAATTAAACATTCCATTCATACAGAAAGCCAAACAACAAAATCTAATATATAGATGTTAACTCAAACCTTAGAATCAGGCAAAAACCAAGTATGATCAAAAAATAACAAACTCAAATTTGAGCAATAATGAACTATTTGACTTTTCAAAGCACGTACACAATGAAGCACTAAAAAGAAGTGGATACAACAAAGAGATTAAATACATGGATAAGAATAATACCACAACCAAAAAATACAAAAATAGAAAACAAAAAGTATTGTGGTTCAATTCACCATATAACAAGGCAATGAAAACAAACATTGGAAGAAATTTCATCAACATAATCAACAAACATTTTGGTGAAAAGAGTAAAATGAAGTATTTTATCAACAAAAATAATGTAAAAGTCAGCTACTCCTGCATGATTGCCATTGATTACAAAATTATAAAATGTCACAACTCCAAGATCCTCCTAGCCATTTAAAATAGTTCAAAAAAGTGCAACTGCAAAAAAATACACAATTGTCTATTGAAAAATAATGACTGTAGAGAAGAAAATGTCAGATATGAAGCCAAAATAAAGTCTAAAAACAACAACAAAGTATATATAGGTCTAACAGAAAACAAAATCTGAAAAATAATTGCACTGCATAAAACAACATCTAAGATTAACCCAGATCGCAAGAACCATCTAAAATATAAGAACTCAACTGACATATCTAAAGAAATCTATAAATAAATAAAAAACCAAGAGTATGGGACTCTCTGAAAAAATCCAAAAATCCAAAAAAAGAGACAAGGAAAAGAAACCTGCAAACTTTGTATAAAAAAGGCCCAAACAATTTTAAAGAAGAAACGGAATCTACAGAAAATACAAACTTTTGAACTCCTGTAGACATCAAGTAAAATACATACTTAAAAGCTGGAAAAATCATAAACAAAGTTCTCCATATGATTTGTAAAGTATGTTGTTTTGTATGTTTTTGTAACAAACGTTACTTTTTTTTATTTTATAATGTCTTTTTTGTTAAAATTTTTTTCATTAAGTTTTTACCATGAAATTTTGTTTACGTAATCTACTAATTTATTTAACTTATACCTAGTTAAGCAAAAGCAAAATAATTAACTTTACTTAGAAACAAATAACAGCCCAATTAGGTTTTTTAAATATAAATATAGCTATATGTATTGATTTTGCAAGTTTATTTTGACTGAAGAGCACTGGTAGTAATACCACTGCATAACTCTAGTTTTGAAATAAACTTAGAGTCACTTAATTGTTTAACTTTAAATTAGAAAAAAACAAAAATATGGAAGAAATTTCTCCAAGGCCAGTAGCAACTCTGAAATTAGGAAACTTTGAAGAATAAAAAGTAAATGAGTAACATACTACTAAGGGGAGATATCAAATAAAAGTTGTTATATATTTTTTTAAGTGTTAACAAAACGAAAATATATTTGAAAATCCCTGGTCTATTTCAATTAGAAAACAATCAGTCTAACTTTAGGGCTAATATACTTAGTTATTAAAAATTCATTTTTGAACAATTTTTTATGGTTGAGTAAAGTGTTTGAGATAAGGGTAATTGCCCCTTTATATTGCCCATTTTAGTAATATCTGGTTTTAATATTATCTCAAGGTAAAGTATTAAATAGAAAGCTAATATTAGTTGAATAGTAAGCTACAATATAAAAGTTCAATGACTGCAAAAACTTTCAAAATTGCCCCTAATTTAATTAAGTTGCCCAATAAAAGGCAATATTGCCCTCATTATAAAACCATGATTTATACCAACATGTCAAGTTTAAATTTTGCCTTCATTACTTGCATATAAAAATAAAGTATTCAAATAATATAGAACTAATTATAAAAGATGTTTTAATAAAAGGATTACTTTATTTCTATATTTCATCTGAATTAATTAAACATTTTTTTTAAAGAACATTCAGACAATAGTGTGTAAAGTAAATCATGTAAAGAGGAGTCTGTATTGTATGTAGTGTTGAGTTGGTATGAGCAGGGTTGCCACACACTCAGGCTAGTTTGAACTTTTTGATAATTCCAGGCCGTTTTAGGCTAGCTTGGGTTTTTTAAAAAAACTCAGTCTAGTTTTTTATGTTTTAAATGGTATTGTGATAATTGAGTTTTGAATATTGTGATATTTTATGGTTGAGAGATTTATAATACAAAATTTTTGTAATTTTTAGGTTAAAATGTTTAACTTGGGGCTTGTTATATTCAAATATAACTAAGGTATTTTTTATAATCTTTTGGTAACAAAAAATTAGGAAATAATCTATTTACAGTTCTGTTCTTGGTTATTTAAAAACTAAGGACAAGTATATATCAAAGTTTCCACACTTTCAGGCTACTCAGGATAACTCATAGGTGGACAGTCATTTAAGGCTAGTTTTAATTTTTTTGCAAAATTCAAACACGTTAGATATTTTTCAAAATTTCATGCTAGTTTTTTGGCTTGAAATCTTTATTTTCTTATAGATTGAGTTTTTAATTAAGCCAAAAGGAGAAGTCTGATGTTATTTTTCCTAAAATTTACATTAAATATTAAAGCTAAAATTATATGTTTTAAAATACCAATTATTTAAAAAAATTTCTTATACAAACGTATGGTGAATAAATTATTTCTTGCAGATTTTCTTTAAATTCTGAAAAAAAAACTTTCCTTTCTTTTATTTTTAAAATTGTTAGCTAAATTAAAGATCTTTAAAATAAATCAATATCTAAAAAAGTGCTTCACCTTTCCTATGGCCCAAAGTCCTTTTGTTATTAATTTGATATTTTTAGATATTTAAGTTTTATCAATATTTTTAAAAATTTTGTCATTAACTAAGACTAACTCAGCATTGCTTGATGAAATTAAGTCTAGTTTTTAGTCACTCAACCTTTTTTTTATCTAAAAGAGTGGTCACCTTGAAATATAAGGCAAAAGCAGTGGTTCTCAACATCTTGAGTTTTTGTGCACATTGCATATTTTAATTTAAACATTTTAATATGAAAAATAATTATTTTTTGGTTTCAGTTGTCTTAATAGTTACATGACATATTAAAACTCTTACTATCTATGAAGAATAAAACAAAATTGATAGAGTTATATAAAAAATTATGAAAGCTTTATTGAGGCTTTTTTTTTTGTTTTTCTGTAACGTTTTATAGTTTCCATTGATATTAAATATTTTTGAAAAAAATAAAGAAATGCCTACATTCACCTTTCTTCAAATAGCACTATGTGTTTTTGTGATAATTGCAAAATGTAAAACAATTTTCAGTTAAAACTCTCAAGGTTGCATTTTTTGATCCCATACATTTTATACTGGGATTGTTTTTGGAAAATCAAAAATACCCTCTATGAACGTGTTTCATATCTCAGCTAAAATTTTGCACAGTATATTTCTTAGATAATTGCCACATATAGAACAATTTTCAGCTGAAAACTCAAAGGTTGCATTTTTTCTAAGCACTCTAATGCAAAATGGCTAATTTATATTCATTAATTAGACAATTTCAGATTGAGAGTTTTATTCAACATAGTGTTTCATGCAAACACAATGATCACAATTAAACAACTCTATAAAGTATAAAGCTATATAAACTATTATTAGATGCTACTAATCAGCACTAATTATATTCCTATTACAACTGATTAAATTAAATGAGCTTGCTAAATTGACAAAAAGATTCCAAAATGCTTAATGGCCAATTAAGTAAAAAACCTATTGGATAAGTACAAAATAGATAAACAAATAACTAAACAAATACAACAATAATACAATAAATATAAAAATAAAGTGAAATAAAATGCTAGCAAAAATTTAATATACTTATAAAATTTGTAAATACAGACATGGCAATGTTATGATTTTAAATAAAATTTAGCGAAGTGTCTGCATTTGCCAATTAATTCAGTTTTGGAATTGAGGGATGATTTTTTGTCGGCAAATGCAATTTCTAGTCTTTCTACACTGCACAGGGAGCAAATTTTGCTCGGTTTGCGTTGATTAATTTTATGCATTATCTTCCACTTGACGTTTTTCTTGGTCATTTCTTTGTTGAATTTGGCGGCCTGAATGAAAGAGCTCAGTTTTGTCAATTCTCTCAGATTTTTGTTTCTAAACCTATGCATATGCTTGTTGTATCTTATTTTAAAGTTTCATGCGGTAGATACAATATAATGGTGTTCTTTGTTATTGTGTGTTACCGTGGCTTTGTATATAACACTTCTGGAAAGGCATTTGCCTTCCACTGGGCATGATGTTTTAACTCTGCAATTGCAAGTTGTTTCTTTTTTCTCCTGGTTTTTGCTTTCCTTTATGATATTAACATTTGATTTGCTAATTTTGGATTTTATGTTATGCAAACATGAGTAGCTAATTTTGATCGTATTTCTGTTCAGAATTTCATTGAGGGGTCCATTTTTAGGGAAGTGTTTGTCTACTAACTTTAGAAATTCTTTTCCTACTTTAGTTTTTAAAGTTGAGCTAAATAGAGGGTTGTATTTTAAATTAATTTATATTCAATCAGACTAATTTTTGGTTGCTCAGGCTTGTTTTTTTTCCTCAAGAGTGGCAACCCTGTAAGAGTATGACAGAAAAAAAAACATAAGTGTAAATTTAATTGATATTGTTTTGCATTTTTTTACTTAATTTAATTAAAATCTTTGGCATGTTTTATTCATTTAAGCTTAAGCACTAGAAGTCTAGTTATTCACTACTCATTACTATTATTATATGTAAACTCTGTACAGGGTTCCCACTTACCTACAAATCCCTATAAATCTCTAGAAATTTGCAATATTCTGAAAAATTCCTTTAAATCCTTAAAAAAATTGAAAAGTATGTGAAAATCTCTAGAAAATCCTATAGATTATTTTTTTTATGGTTGGTAGTTGAAGTTTGAAAGCTAAAACAGTGACACCAATTGGTGAATAACACATCAAAAAATTTTAATTATTTTTTTGAATCTAAATATTTGCAATCTCAACACTAAACTGAGACTCCTTGGCACCACCTAGCGGATAATTCCCCCTTATTTATAATACATACATTTTATCTAAAGTTTTCTAGTTTAACAAAAATTAGAGCTCAAAAACGCTCTAACTTTCAGAAATTATTTATCAAGACTGTGCTTATAAACGGTAAAGACATATTTTAATTTTGTATCTTAAAAATATGTATGTAACGTTTAAAACTCATTGTTTTTTTTTGATAATTTTTCTAAAATTAGCTATATTTTATGGATTTCCCTAAAAACTTTTTGAAATTTTAGTCGGAAGCCTGTCTATATGAAATTATTAAGTAAAAAAAAACTTTTATTTTGAAATACTTGATATACCTTTGTAAACTTGTTGATCAAATGTAGCTTTAAAATTTAAAGTTGTAAGATTTTTTGATAGTTTGGTGGCGTTTAGATACTTAAATAAAAAACATCATTACTTTATTGTTTTTCTGTTAGAAAAATATTGAAATTTCTTCATTAAAAATTAATCATTGTGGTTGGTTCTTACTGAACTGTAAAACTCTGAAAAAAGGTCTGTCAAAAAAGAACTCACAGGAACTATTGTTTTGATGAGATTACAAGTCAACTTGTGCAGTGCATGTTAAAATATTTTTCATGCCAATTTAAAGCTTGTTTGAATAATTTGTGCAAAATTCAGGTTATATTAGGTAATTTATAAATCTCATCTTAGTTTTAAAATTTTATTGCTTTATTATACATATACTTTTTATATGTTTTGATTTTTAGAAAACAAAGAGATCTTAACTACTAGAGGAGCAATAATGAATTTATTCTTTCAATACTTATCTTACAAATTAAGTTTTGGTCAAAGACCTTGTCAATGCTAAAATAAATCTTATTCAAATAGAATTCTACTTGAATAAGATTTATTTAAGTACTGACAAGATTTTTCCAAAACTTAGTTTGTAAGATAAAATCTTGAAAGAATAAATTCATACATATATTCGTTATAAATACAAAAAAAATTATTTTAAATTTTATTTTTCAAGTATTCAAGCTTGATAGACAGTATTGTGTTTATTTTAGCACTTACTAAAAATGAATTATGAATTAAGATGTTCTTATCATGAAAAATTGACAAAGTTGTTCATATAAATTCAGGCTAACTCAAGCTAATTTAAATTCACCCATGCTAGCTTTGGTAATTCAGGCTAATATTTTTGCCTCTGATAGTTTCAATATTATAAGCAAATGCGTTAAATATATATTTTTAGAATGGTGACTATATAAAGTTTAATTTTTTTAAAATCTGTAAACAATAAAGAGTGAAAAAAGTTCGGATATTAATATTTTTCAAAAACAAATCCAGACCTTCTAGCAGATAAAATTATTTCAATTGTTTAAAAAATTCAAAATCTCTGCAGGTTTGTCTTTCAACATTGATTTTTTGAAGTTGTAGTTGGAACCCATTATTTAGTTACAAGCCAAACTTGATGCTAACTAACAATGATTAGGAAATACGTCAGGTTTAAATTGCAAAAGTTTTGTACAAACCATGGTGATAACATAATAGTTATGAGTTAATAAATAGTATTTAATAAAATAAACTGTATCATTAATTTCTAAGTAAGTTTGAATAATTACTTAAAAAATAAAAACTATAAAATTAAAATTAAATATACATATCCAAGTAATAAGTTTATCAATGTATTAAGTACATCTATAAGGGTTACCAAAAATCTGGAATCCTGAAAAACCCTGAAATTTGACAACTTTAGTTAACGAATACAATTTTTAAATTTGAGAAATTTAGAAAAAAAGCCTGAAATTTTGAAGAAAAGTCATGAAAAAACCTTGAAAAACCTTGAACTTTTAACTATTTACATGTAAAGTAACAAAATTTCAATAAGATACAAAAAATCTATCAAAAAAATTGTATCATTTGATTTTTTTCCATTATAAAACACATTTGAAGTAGGTTTACAGTATCTTTCAATTTGTTATACTATTGAAGACAGTTTGTTAACTTTAGTTTAATTTTGTACTAAAATTGTCCTAAAAACTTGGTTTTAAAATACCTGGAAAAAATTACAAGTTTGGGTAGAAACTTAATAATTAAAATAAAAGTTTTTTAAAATATAGTATATAATTTTTGTACTACTAAAATTTAATATTTTGTATTAATGTTGTTTAAATAGTTAACCTTTTTTTACAGAATACATAATAAACTGATAATGTCTGAGAACGAAATAGCCACAGTTTTCAAAGAGTTTCTCTTTAAACATGATATGAGCCCTGGTTTAGCAACCATATGCACCTTACTCAATCAACTGAAAACCTACAAAGCGAGTACAATGGCTGACCTGAGTCAAAATTTGAAAAAGACTAGCAGGACTATTTTACAAAGTGACGATGTTCTTGCAACTACATGTATTTCTTCCAGCAGTGAGCTGTTCCAAAGACACATCACTCTTGAGAGCTTGAAAGTTCTAGAGGTGTCAAACTTTGAAAATGTGAGGAGTGCTTTAGTTGCAAAAGGAGAAAAGTTTCTTGAAAACGTTTTAGCTTCTAGCAAGAAAATACTGCATTACAGTTCTCCGTTTGTAAATGAAGGTGTCACTATTTTAACCCATTCAATGTCCACAAATGTTGAACAAGTTTTGAGTTATGCTAAAAGTTTGAATAAAAACTTTAAAGTTTTTGTCACCCAATCAATGCCAGACGAAAGTGGTAACAAAATGATGGAGAAACTCAAGCAGAATAATATTTCCGCAACCTTGATTTTAGATTCTGCAGTGGCTTACGTGATGGAGCAAGTAGACATTGTGCTATTAGGAGCAGAGTGGAATCATCAACAAGATAGGCAGCTACCAAGTGTGTATGGCAGCAAAATATTTGAAGAAGCCTGTTTATGTTGTCAGCGAAAGCATCAAGTTCAGCAAAGTTTTCCCTTTGAAGCAAGATGACATACCAAAGTGTTCAGGTACAAACCTTCGCTGAAAGACACTTCGTTTGAGCATCCCCGCGTTGATTACACTCCTCCTGATCTGATTGACGTTCTCATAACCGACTTGGGCGTTTTGACTCCATCCACTGTTACTGAGGAGCTGATGAACTTATATTTGTAGAACATGGACAAC
>NW_028140655.1:0-19787 GCF_965202585.1 Thalia democratica | reverse complement strand
CGCAGTGACACTTAAATTGATATATAACATTATTTGTTTCAAGATCTGGAGTAACGTCTTTAAATATTCCATTTAGAAGTTTTCTAGTGAAATGACTAATTTGAAGATTAACTACTCTAAATGAGCTATTTATTGTGTGTTTTAATTTATTTACCAGGAACTTAACTTAATTACCTAAATAGGGAATAAATATACTGGGCACTTTTTTGGGTCTTGTTTTGCAGGACTAGTGAGTTTTGTGATGGTCTTGTCAATTGTTTGTTTGATAATATCCCTTGGGTAACCTAATGATCTGAAGATACTACTAATATTATCAATTTCTTCATTTAATTTGATTTTTGAACATATTTTATACCCTTGAAAAACTAAGCATGAAATAAGGTTTACTTTTTGTGAAGTAGGACTTCCATGAGATGTATTGGCCAACAAATGTTGGCTTCCCATATAGATGTAATAAAAGAAGTTGATGTTTGCTGTAATGACACATCTAGAAAAGGTAAACAACTGTCAACTTCATTTTCATGAGTGAATTTAAGTGAGGAATGAAGTTATAAATGTTAATAAATAAATCTTCATGTTGTAGCCTTTTTTGTTTGAGATAAAAATATCATCTACATATCTAAAGTAATTTAATGGCTGATCTATACTCTTAAATAAAATAGATTCAAAATACCTGACAAAAATATTCCCTGATACAGGACCTAAAGGACTTCCCATAGCAACACATTAAACAAAATAGTTGAATCTAAATTCAACATTCTTCACAGCCATGTCTAACATGCTTTTAACTACATCTTTGGGGATAATTGGTAAGTTAAGATTTGTGTTGTAAAGTTCATTAATACAAATGTCTATTGTTTTCTTAAATGGGACATTGGTAAGATAAATAAATTTATATTTTTGAACAGTTAAGGGCATAGATAGGTCCACCTTGATTTTTACAAGTTGATCTTATTTTATAGAGTTTTATCTGAGCTATTAGACACTTTAAACCGCTTAAAAACTCAAAGTAATTATTTAGACATAAGCAGTCAAAGTCAGTGACTTCAATAAGTTCCTAATGGAAGACGCAAACTAAAAATGCAAAAAAAAAACCTTTCAATAAAAATATGTCTCCTCCTTTATTTTTTAAGTAGTCTTTTTCAAATTTAACAGAAAGTCTTTTATTGAATTTAAAAAATATTGAATGCAGAAGAATTAAATTAATTTTGATAAATAGAATTCTTAATAAAAAAACCACCAACTTTTTGTTTTTTTATCTAAAATTTTATTTTTTAATATATTAATAATATCTACATGTTAAACAATTTTCAGCTTAAAATTTTGAGGTTGCATTTTTGATCCCAAGCAGTTAAAATTGGAACTGTTTTGAAAAAATCAGAGCTGCCTATCTAAAAACTTTATAAATTCAGTTAAAACTCTGCACAAAGTGATTTTTGTAATGTTTGCCAAATAAAATAAAGGGGGGGGGGTCAAACACTTATTTCACAA
This sequence comes from Thalia democratica, assembly GCF_965202585.1. Lineage (NCBI taxonomy): Eukaryota > Metazoa > Chordata > Thaliacea > Salpida > Salpidae > Thalia > Thalia democratica. Next base: position 18,296 of record NW_028140655.1, on the reverse strand, counting down.
TTTTATTTTATTATTTATAGGTTTTACTAAGCTACAAGATGCTTTTTACAGATTTTGAAAACTAAAAATAATTTTTGATATATAGCCAGTCAAAATTTGAAGCAATGATAGGTTCCTTATGGGAGGCTCAAACTAAAACAGCAAATAACTAGAAATCACTAGAAACCTATCTTCTCCCAGGTTTTTTAAGATAACTACATCATAATTTCAGGTAGTGTTCCTTGATAGATTTAGGAAATTCTGTTGGAAAAATTTTTTACAAAATAAATAGTATAAATTTTATATAAAAAAACAAAAAAAATGTTAAACAGGAAAAGTATGGTTATTAGCAATAAAGTGGTACATTTTAAGTCATGTAAACATCTTTCTTTACATTCAGTTTTTAAAACTTATTCTTAACCTAAAATATTTTTTATTTTCAGAAATACTAAAACAGCCTAAGAAAGTTTCTAAAAAGTTAGTGGTAGGTAGACATTATACCTTAGTTGTAAGTGTTCACATTTTTAATCACAAAATAATTTTTTTTAAAGAACTACTGTATTTGTAATTTATAAATATTCAATTTTAAACAGCAGAGTCTAATTGACAAAAAAAATCTTTTAGAATTATACACCAAATATCTATCTCTTCATAGTAACTTCATAGTCCTGGACAAGATTAAAAGGTATCTATAATGAGCGACTCGATAAGAGAAAGGTTCTTTGTGCACCAGGTACTAGGACCAAATATTTTGAGAGTCTTCTTTTTTGTCATTCAATAAACTATAATCAAGATTGTAAACAAGATCAAGTTAAGTTTAAAAATCAAGTGTCATCAGAAACTTCATAGTTATTTGTAACCTGGCTTGTTTAACAACGAAAACTAGTGGAAAAATTGTACTTTTTTAAAATCTAAATGTTGCACCAAGCAGTTGCTTTTATATAAAAGTGTTGTTTTTATCATTGTATTTATATATTGTGTATTTTAACGTTGGTATTAGTAGAATAATTTTTTATCAACTAAATTATTAGTTTTAAAATCAAATAACCTTCTAGATTTTTTTTTGTTATATATATAAAAATACTTTTGTATATAACTAACCAAAAAAAAAATTTTTAATTATATTAGTAACTTTGACTATAAATTTTACAAAATATAAAAACTGATTGACATGTATTTACAACCAATGGTTAATGCAGATTGAACTATTTTTTTATGTCTAATTTGTCAAATAAATCTGTTTTTTCGGCTTATAGCGAGCCTTATATGTTTATTATTTTTACCTATCTTTACCTATAGTCCTGTACTTTATTGATAGGTGCTAAAATGCATGCTTGTTTATTACTACTTCTAAAAATCAAGTATTATATAACAATTAAATATGTTGATACTTATGCTGCATCAATTAAAAAAGTTTCAGGAATAAAACAGTTATAAATTTGAATAGATACTTTTATAGTAATCTAAAAACTTAATTCGTACGCTCATTTTTTATGATTGTACTTTATATAATAAAGATTATTAATACTAAGTTTATAAACAAATACGTTTTTTTAAGAAAATTAGCTATTGCTTTTAATTTAAAAAATTTAAACTTTAATAGTCGGTAAAAGCTAATATTTATTTTATCTTAAGAATTGTAAAAAAAAACAAGTAATTTTTGTATAGAGTATTTGGAACTAAATTACCACAAAAAAATTAATTAAAATAATAATATTTTATTTACCTAAAATAGAAATAAGACATAAATAAGTAAATGTCGATTAAAAAGTTTATTACTTTGAATGAAAAAAAAAAAAACAGAATTAATACCTTGTGTTTGAAAAATCCCTTATATCATTATCATTTAAGTACTTGAAATTATTTTTTTATTTTATCGCACAAGGTAGAAGCAGAAAACAAGTGTTTAGTATAAATTTGGTTAATGCGGGTACAAAGAATTGTATCTTTTGATTGCCTTTTTCATCTTTTCTTTACCCACGTCTCTGTTGTTGCAATTTTCTCCACAACATTTGCAAACGTAACTATTATTTTCACCTTCAGGTACTGTAGACTTTTGGCAGTACATTTTGCTGTTTTTTGTATTAGTTGTTATTGAAAAAACTTTGAACTCACTCGTCAAAAAGATTAATTCAAACTAGTTGTCCAGTAAAAAAGTAGTAGGGTACGTAACGTAGTAAAACAAGTAAGTTGGAATTTTTAATTTAAAAAAGTATAGTTTTTGAAATTGTGTTAGAAATATGTTCTTAATTCATTTTGTTAAAACTATTACTTATCTTTATTAACCAAATAAATAGGACAAGCCCTTATTAGGAAGATTTACGCAACACTTCAAAGCGTAAAATAAATCCAATTTTTCAGAAACCTTTTGAAAATTTTATGTACCATGTTTTTTAAGTGATATTTTAAATTATATCTTTAACAGAAACTATTGAATAATAGCTTTTTTATTTCTTATGTATAAAGTGCAGTAAAAATTCAAAGGTGTATTAGACTCAAGTAGTTTATTGAAACGTTACTTTTACCATTAGTTAATTTTGGTGTACAGTGTAGTATTTAGTTTCGATCACTTTTGAAAACATTTCATTTTAGACTGTACTTATAAGTTATATTTTTTGTTTAACAACAAATTTTTTCAGGTTATTTCTTAATTGCTGCGAAGTTTTTCATGTTAAAAAGCTTATTAGACTAACTTTTTTTTCATCTCAGAGCAAGAAACATCATTAAACCAACATCCTTTGAAAATGTTTTGATAAGATCCATTTTTTTGTTCTCTTACCATAGTAACACAAGTATCTTTGCACATTATGGTGTCTGTGTAATCGCATTTTTCTAATTTGTTCTTTTTCTGTAAGTTTTACAAAACGGTTAGGATCTTAATCTTTATTAAAAAACTATATATATTTTTTCTTTTCAGTATCTTTTGTTTAACTTTTACAAATTCAATGTGTACAACTTATTTGTGTTTATAATACTTTCTGAACTGAGAAAGTAAATAAGTTTTCATATACATCGATGTGTGCAAAATATTATTCTGTTCTGTTTTTCATTTTCAGTTACAAATTGTAAAAATTTAGAGCTTTTGTTAAAAAAAGCAACAAAACTTGTAATTTCAAGTTTAAGTATATAGTTTATTTTGTGTTCTGAAAATTATGTTGTTTATAAATTTGTTTAAAATACTTAAAAAAAGTTTAACAAAGATGGAAAGTTTAATAATTTATAACAAGTTAAAATATTAAACAACTATGTAAATATACTAATAAGTAGAATCCTTCTGCTAAGCACTCATACTAAATACTCAAATTCAAAAAGCTCAGTTAAAAACTTAGGAAAGTATTTGCTTTTAAGAACTACGATATACCTTATAATATTTTACTACGTAAAGCTGAACTTCTTAATTATTTTTTTTGTTTATTTAACATTACTTAAATACGTGTAGTAGAATTAAAAATCATTCAGACATAACTAATTTCTAAATGTTAGATGTTATAACATGTTGTATGTTAGCTGAATGTAATTTCAACTGTTTTATTCATAGCAGTAATATATACATTTTAATATTTTACTTTAGTTCAAGTACAAAACTAACACTACAGTCTTTGCTAGTGCTCACTGCAAAATCTGAATCAAAATATTTTATGTTTTTGTATCCCTTGCATTTAAATCCAAGTGAATTTGAAAGCACTGATGATATGATACACAACAAAAGAATCACTAAAATAAAATGTAAAATTTTGTAGTCTTATGTACTTTTAGCATCTAATCTTTTAAGATTATCTATTAACAAAACAAAGTTTATACTGTGAAATAAACAGAGACAATGAAAACAAAACGGTAGAGATTTTAATTAGTTTTTGAAATACAATTTTCTGGAAGTTTCTTAGAATTTTTTAAAAATATATAAAACAAAGCAAATAGTGTTTACAAAAACAAATATTGAGTGTAGTATGTATTTAACCAAACATTTTTTAATAAAAAGTATATAAAAATAACAAATTAATTAAATAAGTGCAAACCTCTAGTAGTCTTAACCATTGCTGGATTGGATGAACTGTTCTCAACAAATTTAACTACTAATAACCTGAATATAATTTTGTTAAATTTAAAACTTGAACAAAACAATTGTTTAGTATTTTGAACTAAAATTCAGGTCATAAAATATTAATTTTGATATAATAGTTGATATATTTGAATGATTATGTTCAAAATATTCACAACTATTAGTTAACAATACAAAATTTTGGTTTGTTAATATTTCTTCAAACTATACCATATAAAATATATTGATAAAACAACTATTTAATATGTATCTAATGTTTAATTAAGTCTTCATGGAAAACACTTTTGAAAAATAGTTCGCATAAAACTTGTTTTACTATGCACAGAAAACTTAGTAAAATTTTTCGTTTTTTCAAATGATGTTTGTTGTGTTTATTGTTTTAAAAAATAACAAAAAAGCTTTTAATTATGGTTAGTATAATATAGTACTGAAATTATAAAAGCAATTTTTTTTTAATAAAATTTTTTTGTTTTACTGTGCAAATAGTTAATTTTCAGTAACTTATTTTACGAGGCTTTTGAAACAATTAAACATCATTAAATTAGATATTAAAGTATAGCTACCAAAAATAAATTTCCATGTTGTACAACTATTAGAACACTAAAAAATTGACTATCAAAAAGAGAGAAAGTTTTATGAATATTTATTATATACAAAGCTGCTGTTAACACTTTTATTCAAAACGTTAAAAAAAATTTAAACTTGTATACAAAAATGGTAGTTAGTTTAGTTTTAGTAAAACAAAAAAACTAATTAAAATCAATTTACAATGATTTAAAATCCATTATAGTTCAATTAAAACATAGTATAAAACTCCTTAAAACAGTTAAGAGTTTATTGCTAATAATTTTCTAGATAAAACTTTAAGTAGCATTGTTTAACAGAGTTTGTCTTGATTTATAATAACTTACAAACAACAATCATATTAATCAGTTAAGCTTAGCTTACTACCCTTTAAACAGCTAAGTACTTTATTTTGATAATTTGTATACAAAACTTTTGATTGTTGTATTTTTTTTTAAGAGTATTTGTATTGTATTTAAAAGAACAGTTAGTATCAAATTAAACATAAATGTTCTTTATAGTTTTGAGTTTTATATTTATATAAATAAAATGCAATTTTTAATGCAGTTTCTAAAAGTTTTTCATAAAAAATACTAAGTTATAAATAATATATTGTTTAGAAGAGTTTTTAATAAACTAAGTTTAGCTGTTAAATGTGTAATTAAAGTAAACATTTTTATATCCATACTCTATAAAAATCAGTGATTTAAAACTTTTTTAACACTGTTAGCTATTATTTCTTTTCATTATGGAAATGTATTTTAGAGTATTTCTGATGTTGTTTGATATTACTAACGGCTAGTACACTTAAAGATCAGTCTGCTTTGTATTTTGCTGAGTCTGCAAAAAAAAATATTTTTAGTTTTAATTATTAAACCTTTTTTTTTTTGATTAATTTTTAATATGTTTGGGTAAGGTAGAATATGGATAAAAATATAAATCAAAACTAAATAATTAAAAGGGCTCGATTTTTTTTTTAATTCAGCAAATACGCAAATCAGATTGATCTTTAAGTATACTTTTCCTTCTAAATCGGGTGCACCACGACTATTCAAATTCGGACAATTCAAATTCTGACAATTCAAGTTCTTACAAAAAATTGAAAGGGTCACAACTGAAAAAGTAATGCATACTTGTCAAATAAAAAAAAATACGAATGTAGGTCCTATTAATATCTACAAGCCATTTTTTTCTTTTTGCAAAACATTAAACATTTTTGAGATATGACTTATATAAAGTAAAAAATATAGTTTTTTTGGTAGTTTTAAAATATGCTAAAAAATATTTAAGATTTTGCAAAAAAGAAAATAATTGCTTGTAGGTTTTGATAAGATCTATATATATATTTTTTTTTTTCTGTTACTTTTTGAGATATAGTGTTTTAAATATTTTTTCAAGAACTTGAATTGTCAGAATTTGAGTTGTCCAAATTTGAATTTTCATACTCATGTAACCCTCTAAATCAATTAAACAAACGTTGTTGAATTTTATAAGTATTTGAACTAATATCTGCTAAAAAAACTTACTATTACTTTTATTCTAAAACTTTATATCAAAAGTAAGTAAATATGTATTATTAGTAAAATTTAGCTAATTGCTGGAAATTCAAATACTAAGAAGCTAACTTCAGTAATAGTTATCTTATGTATAACTTTTTTATTTATTTATAAAAAGCTATGTAAAATGTTTCTAAAATTGACTAAATTATTCAAAAAAAGATATATATATATAACTTACAGTGTAAAAGACTCTACAGCAAGGTTTCTTAACCTGGACCAAATTAGAAAAATAAAAAACAATTGGTTTTACTTTACATTTGCAAAAATGTTTTCATCAAAAGATTCATAATTTTTTCTTATTCTAAATAAATCGCTACAATATCTAAATATCTGGTATAATAATAAATAAAAAGCGATCAAATCTTTTCAATCGTCGAAAAACTGATTTCATATGTATGATATTTATCAAGTATTAAAATATTAAAAATAAACATTACAATTATAATAGATATTTTTATAACCTCACATTTAATGAGCTATTAATGTCTATAAAATTCTACATTCTTTTCTCTAATAAAAATTTGATTGAAATATTAAACTATTTTTAAAATTTTATAGCTAAATATATTACTGACTTTAATAATTTCTGATTTTAAATTCATTCCTTTACTTGTGTATTCAATTATTGTGTATTCTAGATGTCTTAAGAATTGTATAAGAGTTTATATACTTTAAGCAGTACTTTAATTTTAAATACTTTTACTCCTTAAAAAAATTTAAAAGTTATGAGCAAGTTTGGTTGATTTTTTTTATATTAAATAAAGCTCATAAGTCTTTAGCTGTTGTGTTTTTATTTAAAACCTTAAGTCAAAAATTTTATTAAAACAAAACAGTTGAAGACTTATGATCTTTATAAGTATATAATTTTTTGTTCTATATATACTACACAAGAATACATGACGCAAAGTTTCAAAAAAAAACAATTTGCCAAAACAGTCATTTTTAAACTTTGCGCTATTTGTTTGAAAGTTTGTGCTGTAACTTAGATTTTTAACAGAAATGAGTGTTTTTTGTTGTGACAAAATTTTATGACTTTCAAATAAAATAATGTGTTTTGAAAATTTGTTTAAACCTTTTCAAATGTTGTAAAACTTAATATATGTTTTTTGACAATTATATTAATTTTTCAAACACATTCGAACTTTGTTTATTATTTAATTAATCAAGCAAATACCTTACGTTTTGTATAGCACAAAATTGTAAAGAACAAGTAAGTAGCTTAGTTCAAAATATCACCCAAATCAATATAAGTCAAAATATCAGTTACTATACTTAGTATTTTTGTTTAAATAAATACTATTAAGTATCGGCACAATACACACTTACCTTTCCGACCAAAACTTATATCAAAATTACCAGTGACAAACAAAAACTTTTGAACAAAAAAGACATTTTAATGCACGTAAATTTTAAAACAGTAAAAATTTTATTTAAAATAAAAACTAAGTTAAAAATTAATTAAACTATCAAAATTTAGTTTAAAGTTTCAGTAAAATATAATTTAAAAACTACTAATTTATCACAATATAGAACAAACAAAACATTTATGAAATTGAATAAAAGTTTAAATCTATAATCAATATATTGCCTTTAGTTATAATTCTACTTAAAAAAAGGGATATAACTCAAGATCAATAATTAGTGTTTAAAAGCCACTTTTTAAGGCAGTGGTCGGCACGCTACTTCGAATCCGTGAGCCCTAAATCACAAAATTAAAATTATGTGCAACCCTGTTTTCATTCTCTAGCGCCGCTAGTGTTTAATAATATGTAAATACTTTTAATCATTTTTTTTTACTAATAATTCGGTAAAACCCAGATGATTTTTACACGCTAACTTTAAATTTACCAGTTTACCCTATCCATTTCAATCAACTTTTAAAATCGGTGATCTAATTTTTACAACAATATTTTACTTGTACTACCCAAGTCTAAAATACTAACTAGATTAATTTAATACATTGCCACTACTCCAACTAACAATCAGTAGTCTTGGTACTTTTTGTTGAATGGTAAATTTAAATATTTAGTTTACTTAACTTAATGTTTTTTTATTAAGCAATTACTATCTGTGTTTAACAAAGGTATTGCCACAAACAAATAACGAAATAAATAAAAATGACACAAAAAAATAACGAAAAAAACGACATGAAAATTATCACAGCTAAATTCGTTTGTTGATCTGGAACATGGTCAATTAGATATCAAGGTTGAATATGTCTTAAATGTGGAAAGATTCAAATTAAAAACTTGAATTTAGTTTCTGCGCGAAAAAAAATCATGTACCCCAAAATAAGTTTCATGCACCCAAAAAGTCTCGTGCACCCTAAAAGAAATTTCATGTACACTAGTGTGCACCAGTGTACACCGTGCCGACCACTTAAAGTTTAAGGCCTTAGTGAACAAAAATAGCCAGAGTTACACCAAGCTAGCATAAGTCGACTTTAGTATAAAAGAAAAAAAAAAAACAATCAGTACAAAGTCTAGTGATGTACCGGACCCGGATCCGGACTTTTTTTTCAAATTAGAATCCGGCCGGAACCGGATCCGTACTTTTTTTCAAACTAGAATCCGGCCGGAAGCGGATCCGGACTTTTTTTTCAAATTAAGATCCGGCCGGAACCGGATCCGGACTTTTTTTTCAAATTAGAATCCGGCCGGATCCGGATATCAGACAAAAATGGCATTATCCGGCCAGACCCGGACCCGGATAGTGAGTCCGGGTACATCACTAGACTATAAACTAGCCTGAGTCAGAATGAGGTTTTTAAAAACTGAAAAAAAAGAACTTTAATCTAATAATAAGTAGAACAGCTAGCCACAAGGTTTACAAATTTAGGTGTTATTTACAATTAAAAATCTGAAATCAAGTTCTTGAACAAAATACACTAGAAAATTACAAAATATTGAAAACTGGATCAGCTCAAGCTCATTCAAAATCTAAAAGAAAACTAGCCTGAGTTTTATAAAAGACTAAACTAGCCTTAGGCAGTCCAAGATTTTCTAAAATTCCCAAAAATTTTCAAACTAGCAGTGTTGCCACTGTTTAAGTCAACAAAACTCGCTAGAGTGAGTATAAATCAGCCTGAGTCAGAATGAGGTTTTTAAAAACTGAAAAAAATACTTTAACCTAATAATCAGTAGAATAGCTAGCAAAGGTTGACAATTTGGTAGTAAAGTTGTGGACTGATTGTGGTACACTTAACTTATTAGTACTACCCATCATAACTAAATCCTACCTTATTTAATTAATATCTAAAAAATTCTAAATTCTAACTGAGACTATTTTCTATAATCAGACACGACAGTTTTGAGTGATGAATCTTTTATATAAAACACAACAAGAAATACTAGCATATACAAAACTATTAATTAATTTGGTAACACTTTAAAAACTGGAAGCTATTTAAATCTATATCAAAAGACTTAAAACAATAAACTAAAAATTAAATAAAAATTTTAGTAAACAAGAAACTGTAAAATTTTTAATTAACTATTAAACTATAAACCTGGCTTAAATATTTATACAATTAAACACCAGTTGAAATATTCACTTTTAAAACAAAACACTACTTCCAATAAGCATTCACAAAAAAGTTCAAGATATTTTGTTGCTTCAAGCTGCAAACCAAACTAATTAACTGCTTACATATAATCTGCCTGTTATGTTCTGATGTTTTGTTGCATCAGTATATAGTTTGAAACATTTCGTCATATGATTCTCATTAGCTCGTACATTCAACCGTATTTACTCTAAATATTCTCTGAGCTCAAATTTAAACAATAAATAATGCAAGTATTCATTCCAAAGTTTTCAATTTTACAACATATATAAAGAGTTGCATTTTTGAAATGTTTATTTCATAGTTTAAATGTATACAAATGTAAATTAGTCACGTGTACAAAATGAGCCAATCACGGTAGGTGTTTAATTTTAACTGACAAAAATGACTCTTATTAATTTACACAGGGTTTGTTTTTGAAAAAATACTTTTCAGTATGCTCTTTTATACTAACAAGATCCGGGTCCGGCCGGATCTCTGTTAGGATCCGGACTTTTTTTTTCAAATTAGAATCCGGCCGGAACCGGATCCGGACTTTTTTTACAAATTAGAGTCCGGCCGGAACCGGATCCGGACTTTTTTTTCAAATTATATACCGGCCGGATCCGGATATCAGACAAAAGTGGCAATATCCGGCCGGACCCGGACCCGGATAGTGAGTCCGGTACATCACTAGTACAAACCAAAAAATAAAAAAATATTCACAGTTAAGATCTAAGTTTACTGCTTATCAAGCTTATGTACTAAAAAATACAATAATGATAATAAAATGTCTAAAAACTAACTAAACTTAAACCACAAAAAAAAAAAAATTAGCCTGAGATTTAGGAACACTATACAAACTAGCCTAATTTTTTCTAAAAAGTTCAAAGTATCTTGAGTTTTCCTAAGTGTTTTAAGTATTTATAAAAAAAAAAGTTTATTTAGACTGATCATATCATTGATGCACAAACAATTTACAAAATTAAAAGTTTCAAAAACTTTACGTGCTACCTTCTATTCATCAATAAGTATTGCTATAAATTAACTAGAATTTTTAAATTTTCTGAGCAAATTGAAGTAAATAGTTCGATATGTATAATAAATAAGTAGCATGGATTTAGTTTTTTAATATTTTATGCCAATAATGAAATATATCGAAAATAAATCTAGTCAATTGATTAAAAAAAAAATAGCGAAACCTTTTAAAAAAATATTTAATAAGCTTAATTAAACCTACATAAAAATTCAAGCTTATTTTAACCTTTGTAACATAAATTTATTTATTCTGTAGTTTTTTAGCATGTTGTGTTGTGTTGAGTTTCATTTTCTAATACCTGCGGCTTGGAAATTATTCAAACACATTTTAGCGTTTTAGACAGTTTAATCTTTCCACTGAATTTAAGCAAACCTAATTTATTTTAATTTTAAAAATGTAACTTGGCTTTAACAACTAGAATTAGAAAAATATTAACATACAACAGATCTTATTTTATAAAAGTAATGTCGTTTTATAAATTAAATACAAAATCATTTTTAATCAGACTAGCTTTTTTAAGTTTGATTTTATAAAACAAACTTTGTTTAAATTTTCAAGCATACTTTACAACTTTTTTATTTAATAAGCCACAGGTTCAATAAAAAAAATCCTTTTGAATTTAAACTGCTAGTAGTTCTGCGCTTATCATGTATGAGTTTTTATCTTAAGAAATAAAGCATAGTTTTTAGCGTAGTTGCAACTCTTTATAGCAATAAAGCCAGCCTGAGATTTTTATAAAAATGAAAAAGTGTTCCGAGCCAAAACCTAAGCTTATGGTTAACTAAGCTAAGTGCTTAAATTCATGATAGTAAAAAAACATAACTTGAATAACAAAATGAACATAACTTAATAAGAAAGGTAAACATTTTGAAGTTATTAATGTTAGCTAGATATTTCTGGAAAACAAATCCAAACAAGCCTGGGTTTTTTATAAAACTGTAAACAAGCCTGGATCAGTATGACTTTTTTTAAATCAGCTTTTTAACTTCAAACTAGTCTGAATTGGCCTGAAAAGCTAATGCGTAATGGCAAATCCGTTTAAATTTAAATTATTTCAAAATATTTTTTTTCATGGTTTTTATTTACCGTAAGTGTATACGTTTTTGCTTAGCACTAACTTAGCACTAACAAAACTTTTGCTTTCCTAAATATAAAATTTTAATGAAATATTCTAAAATATTTTATAGTACATTCTAAATCATAAATTTTAACTGTAATTCAAATAAATATAGTAATAATCAAGTAGATCTTAGATTCGCAAACTTTTGTAAAACTAAATATTATTTTTAACTAGGAGGAAAAATAGAAACATAGTACTTAATATTATTAAATGTTTTTTGTTACTACGTAATAAAATTGATGACATAATAAACATTTATTACACTTATGATTAAAACTGATTATAGAACTAAACATAACTTTTAATGCTAACAAAAATGTAAAAATTAGTTGAACTTAACTATTGTAAGCTTTTTTGTAAAAGCTTTTACATATGTAAATAAAATACATTTTATAGAACATTAAAATATTAAAAATTAAAATGCTTTAAAAATTACTGTTTAAGTTCTACTTTAGTTTTATTTATTTATATATAAATCTATACTCTTCATTGATAATATATTGCGCTAAGCTGTGCAGAAACTGCGCCTTGTTTTAAAACAAAATGTTCAGAAACGAAACTTAAGTTTTATACAAAGGATGATGGAAACTTAGTTAAAATTCTTTTTTTTCTTACGTTGAACAAGTGGTCAAACAACCGATCCCAAGCGTCGTTTAGCTTATAAGTGTATAATAAAACAACTGATTAAAGATTATTAAATATCGTTGAATATTTTGAAAAGTTTAACACCATTTTGTTTAAGTCAGCATCTTTTTTGTTTTTCTTATTTACATATTTTATTTTTTAAAGTTCTTACTACTTTGAAGTTTTTTAAATTTCATAAACTGTCTACAAAATTTGGCTTGGATGTAGAGTAAATTTTAAATTAGGTTTAGAAAGTCAGTTTTAGATATTTTAGTTTTTACAAAAAATGAACTTCTTAGTAAAACTTGAGCAAAAAGTAATCTTTATTATAAAAAACCTTAAAATATCAAATTTTTTAGTAGAAGAATACAAAAAAACTTTGGATCGTCTTAACCAGATGTTTGTAAAACTTTAAAAAAAATATTTTAAAATGTAAGTTAAGCAGGATATTATAAAATCTGGTAATAAGTCAACTTTTAGATAATAAGCTTTTACAAACACTTCGAAAATATCTTCCATTTATTAAAAAATATTTGAATAAGAATTGACTATTTGAATTATCTATTTAAGTTAAATATTTGAAATGAAAGATCTTTTCGAAGTGTTTGTAAAAGACTGTAGACAGTGACTTTTTTGATTGCTCTAACCATTTTTTTTTATAAAAAGAAACAGGAAACATTTTGGTTAAAAAAACTAATGTAAAATTAAATAAGTGTGTACTGAAAAAAAAAGAGTAAACTTTGTTAGATCCATATAAAATAGATAAAAAGATTGTAAGGAACAAAGTTTTTTAGAATTTTGCAAGTATAAGTTAAAATATTAAGCTTATGTTTCGGTATAACAATTCAAATAAAAGGAAATACTATTTATACTCAAATTTCCTCTTGGAAAAATTAATTGTAAGTTATCTTGTTTGTTGTAACTTTTTCGGATCAAAATTAATAAATAACAAAAAAAAGTACGTAATTAAATATATTATAAGATATTTAGTAAATAACAACTAGGAATAAGGAGTAATTCACAAATTTGTTTTAAGTTGTTCAACTTATTAAATATATAAACGCAAAAAGTAAAGCTTAGACGAGTAGATATAGCCGAGCCCGAGCGGGTTAAGACGGCACACTGTTATGTTAATCGAAATCATGATCAGCGGCTTGAATCCTGTCATCAGCAAATTTTATTAGTACTAAATTTTTTCTATTTATCCATCAATGTAAATACTTATTTTTTTTTTTAATATAAAACATGTTATTAAAATATATTTTATAAAATTAGCTTCAAACTAATTTTTACTGTAATTCAATCTTTTTTGAAAACTTTGAAAACCAACTTGAAAAAAATATAGATCTTTTCTCAAAGAAAAGTGTATTACATGTAACACCAGAAGCTGAGAAATTAATTTACCAGCAAAAAACTTTTACTTTATTTTCAATTTTTTCTTTAGTTATTGAGATAAGAGGGTAAAAAGATGAAAGTTCAATGGGTTCTTTATAGAAGGACTAAATAAACAATCTTTATACATTTTTTTCTTTAAATAAAAAGTTATAATTTATCAGCTTTTATATGCTTAGACTTTTTTAAATAGTGTTAATTTTACATTTATTAATTAAAGAATTTTGGTTTATCAATAATATCAATTAAAACATAAAAGGCATAGGGGGTGGGGAGGGGGAAAAATTATTTTTTGACTTCAATTTAAATGATAAGAAAAAACTATTGTACACATATAATACTTTGCTATTACCTTCATCTTTATTTTTATCTAAATAAGTAAGCAGATCTGTAGTAAAACAGAATATTGGTTGTTTAAAAATTGTTTTAGATATAAAACAAAGTTATAAAAACTATCAGCAGCCTGAGTTACCTAGTGATCTAAGATCTGATCCGGATCTTTTTTTAAATTTAATACCCGACCTAAACCGGATGATCTTTTTTCAAATTAAGATCCAGCCGGAACTGGATCTAGATTTTTTTTTGTTAATTGAGATCCGACCGGATCCTAAAAATTTTATGTTTCATATAATTTAAATAAAGTAAAGAAAATTATAAAATTTAGTTATAATAATTCTTTTTTATGAATATTATCTTTTAGTATATATTTTAAACTTTCAAAGAAGAGTCAATGTTATATTATTTGTAAAAAAAATCAGACTCCTTATGGCCTTAAAAAATATAATAAATTGGTTAGTAATAAATAGTTTGGTCATAAGCTTCTTAATTTTTTTCAAACTGTTAAAATAAGATCTTTTCTACTAATGCATGAACTCTTTCTGATAATATGAGGTCAATTTATTAAAAAACTAAGAAGAAGACAGTATTTTAGTAATTTTTTTTCTTTAATTTAGAGGAAATCACCAATGAAAAATTGTTCTTCTATATTTTCATGAAACTTTTTGTACAAAAGTTAATTAGGAATTTTCTATTCAGTGAAAATTATTTTATGGTAATTATTATCTTATGGTATATATTTTTAGTAAATTTTACAAAATTTAATACTAGGTGTTAAATGAAAACCTAAGTATTAACTCTAAGTCAGGTCAATACATGGTAATCTTACATAGTGCTCTTAGATAAGGCTAACATCAATGTTATTTATTTATGTGCTATTAACTGTGTCACCATTTCTACTGTCCTAAAATTTAAATATTGTAAGATTTTATTGTTTCACTCAAAAAATGTTATGTTATATACGATTGTTTAGCTGTTAGCACCAATTTATACGGTTGAATGATTTTACCTCATTGAAAAAGCTATATTGCATATTTGCTTAATCAGCATAATTTAGGGGATTTTAAAAAATATTTGGGGAAAATTGATCACATCCATTTTAGATAGTAGTTTCTAATGGGAAAGTCCCAACTATGAATGTTTGTTCAGTATAGTACATGATTCCTTCAACAACATTTACTTCAGAAAGTTTTAATCCGAAATTGACTGGTACACCTAGTTGAAATTGTCTTACATTTTAGTAAGGGTTAAGAACATCATAAAACCGCGCAAAGAAATTTACAATAGAATTACTTGAAAAGCAAATTTCATCATTTATTATTAAAACCTAATTAATGACTTACTTCATATCATTTTAAAATACAGCTAACATTCTGAAACTGAAACAATTTGAGTAAATGGATAGCAAGAAGGTGCCAGTTGGTAATTTAATAGACCTTAGTCCAGAAAAAGTTTGTTTTTATATTTTATTTTTTTCTAAAAGATATTGTTTATAAACACAATAAATTTTTTATCTGATATTATAGAGTTACTAGTTTGATCCTTACTGGAGAAACATGGTTTATTTTAACTTCTTAAGCAGTTTAATAGAACTTAGTGTATCTATATTATATGTTTTTTTTGCTTAGAATTATCATATTTCATAAGAAAGAAAACAAAACTTAGTCCTTTCTAAACTATTTTCTGTCTTAAAACAATATTTGAGATTATAACATTGTCTGGAATACTTTTAAGAACTACATTATAAATACATGTGTAATTAGCATTGTTTGAATACTTTTATATTTTGTTACATAAAAATATTAGTTAGAAAAAATCATTTTAAGTTTTTATATTTTTATTAAATTTATTTACTTGAAGTTTATTTATTTTTAAGAAATGTTTACTAACAGAAATCAAATGAAAAGACAAATGAAAAAAAGTGTTCTACTGTTATGCCAAAAGAAATGAAGGGATTCCTAACAAAAGTCTACAGTATTGGTCCTATAAAAAGTAAACAATTGCTTATTTATTTTATTTAAAAAGGTTTAAATACATTTTTATTTGTTCAAAATTTAGTGAAGTCCTGTAATTTTTTAATTTTTATTTTAATAAAAGTGTTCTAGAAAATTTGTTTATATATTTAGTCTTTTTTTATAATTTTTTTTTAAAGTTTTTGAGTTTAGTTATTAGTAATTATTTAATTATCCCCCTTTCTATTTTTGGTTTTTTGATAAACTAAAGCCAAATTTTTGCCCTTCAGGCTGGCTTTTTTGTATCAAGTTGTGGCAAACCTGTATGAAGAGTAACTCCTTGTTGAGTTAATTGAATTTAATAACAATGTAAGTAATCTGTTACAAGTATGAACATATAAACTAATGAGTCAAAGCTTAATAATTCTACATCCCCTTCAGCTCATTTAAGGAAAAATAAACTTAAGGTAAAACAAAATTCAAATGAGGAAATCTAGATAAGTAACAAAAGGAATTTATTAAAAATTTTGATAATTTCAATATACTAATTAACTAATTAGTTTTGGCTTTAACCAAGTAAAAAACTTTAACAAATTAACGATTAACAAATAAATAATATAACCCTAATACAAAAAAAAAAAACAATACAATTAAGTTCTACAAAACTTAACATTTAATTTACGGTCAATTCATTCTGTCTTTGTTTATATAACCAATTTAGACCTGGGGCATTAAAATATTTTAACCTACACAGAGTAAGTGGTACTTTTTTTTTTATGGAAACCATAGGAGCAGTAGTGTGCTCTTCCTCAACATTCTTATGATCCCCATCAGCTTCATTTGTCTTATTAATTCTGGCATCATTCGAATCATTAGAAAACATTGAAAGCTAATCAGGAGATTGATGACTTACATTGTGCTCTTGTAAGCTAGATTGATCTCAACACCAACCATAGGATGCCCTTGCATCAATACTTGTTGAGATTGGGTTGTGCAACTTCAAAAACCTTCTTTTCCTTTACGTCAATCTCCGTGAGCCATTGATTCTCACTACAAATTGATCATGTGAAAGGACCTCCATAACAACTCTACTCCTGTCCCATTTACATGAATGGTTGCCGCTCTGGTTCTGCAGTAGACACCTACTGCCAACCTACAAAGGTCACAACTTCCTAGCTTTGTGGTTGATAGCTTCTGCAATTTTGACAAATCTTGTACGCACTGCCTCTTCTTTTAATTTCCATGCTTCTCTCCTTACAGGTTGCACCGCAGGATTAGAAAACTTGTCCAGCTTGTTTAAAAAAGCAAAATCATCTTGCAGCTGTTGTCTTTATATAATTTCAGCTGGGTATACTTTACAGTTGTTGTCAAAGGTGTTCCTCAACTGAAGCATCACACTCAAAAATCTAGGCTACCTGATTCAGTAACATTGGACCTTAAGAGTTTTTTAGCTTAATTTACAGTGACTTCTGCTCTTCCATTTGACCTTGGATAGTATGCTGAAGCTATTCGATGTGTAACATCCCAGGTTTTAAGAAATTCATTTGTTGGTCTAGACAAAAATTCTGAACCACCATCACTTGATATCTCCTCAGGTACTTCAAATTTAAAAAGTAAGTCTTGTAGGCACTTAATCAAACCACGCAAACCTGCTTGAGATGCCTATCACTTTCTCTCACAGAACTCCATTATACCTGTTTCAAGCATCTGTTACAGTCTTGAATGTTGCTTTTGGAATTCTGTGTGCCAATTTAAATGGAGTTTCTGAAGCATATGTTTCTCTCTTGCAATACAATTAAGAGGTGGGAGATCTACAGTTCTTTTAGGTATCCCACCTTGTTTCTTTGTGACAAACATATCATGACACCAGATTACAGGTTCACCAAATGGGACACTTTCCAAAACACCTAACTTCTCATCCTTTATGAGATTCCCTTCAACTTGCTTTTACCAATGAATTGGTACGTGTGCTGGAGTATGAAAAGCAAGAGGTTTAGTATTCCAAATGAATTTCAAGTGGGGGCCCACTCATTTGGTTAACTGGTCATATATTAAACATAGAAGTTGCATATCTTTGCAGAAGCCACTCACACATCTTACTCACATTTTCACTTGTAGCCTTGAATGGAA
>NW_028140654.1:0-19799 GCF_965202585.1 Thalia democratica | reverse complement strand
ATGAAAACGTATACACTTTTTTACTTGTATTTTTAGTAAAAGGTTATGTGAAATCTCATATTTATATTTATTTGTTTGATAGTAACATGACAGCTTGATGTGGTCTGCAAGCATATGATTAACTAAATAAGTGCAATAAAACTTAAAAATAATGTTTGTTTGAGTTGACCGTGAACTTTTCAACCGCAATTCAAACAAAAAATGTTTATAGATTACAAGGGTTTTCGCAAAAACAATTGCTCGTTGCAATCAAAAATGAAAATATTAGATTGCTTTTTGCAATCATAAGTGAAAATAAAATTGCTGAACTAAATGAAATTAAAAAATTCAGTTCTTATCCTAAAATCTCACAACCCTTGTTTCGAAACTAAAATGTTTACATATGACATATAGTTTTTTTATTTTTTAAACTATTTGAAGTAATACTCTTTAGTGAGCTTTTGAAATCAAAGATTAATTAATTATAGATCTCCTATTTTTACGGTTGAGCTCACAGACTTAGTTCTAAATACATTTAAAGACTTAAACTAAACTATTTATGTTAAATATGTTTTTATTTTGAAAAATTTGATTGCTTTAATATGATTTGACACGTTTATCTATAAATATATAAACTATTTCTAAATGTAGTGAGATATGTTTGTAACTTCGTTCTTATTTTCGTTTTGATAAAGCGTAGCCAACATTTTTTTTTGTCTTATGCTTACTTTATTTTAATTTTAAACACCAAAATTATGTTCTTTTTTTGCAGTAATTTATGGTTTTAAGTATAATTACTCAAAAACTGTTAGGCATTTAAAAATTTTTATTTGCACAAAACAAAAATAAAAACAAAAAAAAACGAAATAATAATGATTGAAATATGAAAATTTAGAAACTTTTTATTAATTTAGTAATTAACATTTTAATTATTGAATAATAAAAACATAGAAAAGAATTATTTCATTGAAAAAATGTTTAAAAAAATATTTTTTGGCATTTTTTATAATCAAACTAGTTTTTAAAAGTTTTCAAACAAAAACAAACAAATGAAACCAAAATTTTAAAAAAAATATAAAAAAAATTAAGCAGTGTTCATTTTAAAGTATATATTGAATTACTTTTACAGCAAAACTTTTTGGCTTGGTCATTTTCTAGGTAAGTAAAAGTTTAAAGGTTTGAATTCTAAGTAGGTAGGTTTGCAAAAAATAGAGTTATTTTGAAAACGACCACGATGATCATTATGGTAATATAATTCAATAAAAAAATCCAAATTTATATATTGTTTTTAGTATAATAACTTTGAAACATATTTCTTAAATTATTTTCAAACTTGAAAACTTTACTTCTTAAATTTTTAAACCATAACATTGTTTATCCATTTTCAAACTCTCAATAAAATAACTAGTATTAAAATTCTAACCATAAAAGTTCATTTTTAACTTTTATTCAATTATTATTATTCTCGATGTCGAATATTTTGTCGATGGCGTGTCCCACGTGGTCCACAATCATGTCAGGTGTGGTCAGCTTCTCGCAGTAGGGTAAGTCCCTGTGGCCGTGGTCCATGTCCGTGTCGGTGCTTGGTTTAGGGGAATTTTTCTGGTAGATTCCCGTGCACACCAGTATCGACTTGCAGCTGTGTTTGAAAATAAACATATTTGTAGTATTGTATGAGTTTTTTATTTATGTGACATTTTTAAATCTTGTCTAAATTATTGTTCAAACAACAAAAATATTCGACTATTAACTGTCCAAACTACAATTAGAAATAAGACATAATTATTCAAGATAAGGAATAGACAAAAATTAACTTTTATGATTTTTTCATCGAAGTTATATATATGAATTAGTTTTTTAATATTATGAAACAAACCTGTTAACACTCATTTCATCCAAATTTGAAGTTTTTGTTATTTTTAGTTGACTTTGTTCTAAATTTTCATTGAACAAATTTCCTCCGTATATATCAGTAAGAGGGTTGTCACTAAATTAGTTATTTGTTTTCAGTATACAATAAACTCTTTATAATTTTTTTTTATTTAAGAACAGTACTACGATAACAAGTGATTTTTAGTATAAAGTTAAAATGTCTAACAAGGTCGGTTTCATTTTATTTAATAGAACAGTAATTATCTGCAAACATTTTTTTTATTTAATCATTTTTTGCAGCAGTTAAACTTTTCATTTGAAAGAAGACATTTACAGCATAGTAGTGTTTTAAATTTTTAACTAAATAACGCTTTTTATAAATAATCAAGTTTCAAACTAATAACTCTAGAAAAACTACAAAAATGTTTTTACCAACAGTTAAAATCTTTAAACAGATATATTATTTATCACCAACCCGATAGCGTATATTGTGTTAAGCCCCTGGTGACCCATCTCCTTGGCAGCGTTGCTAAGCAACTTCTTGCTGTACTCATACGTCACAATGCTCGGTTTGCCCACCAACGCGTCGTATTTCAGGGGCTTCCCCGTGAATTTCAGGTAAATTCCCTCCAAACAGCTGAGAAAGGCCCCGTGACCAAATCTGTAAAAAGTTTTTATACTTATTTTTAAATATTTTTGTTTAATTGTATTCGCTATTAATTTTTTAAGCTCATACTTTGAATTTTCTATATTTGATGTTTTTCAACGTGTTTATTGACTCAATTAGAAAATTTATTTTTAGCTTTAAACTTACTTAATTTTTTATATGCTTAATTTATGTATATTTTGAATAAAATGTTGTATAGAAGTTTTACTATGTTGAAATTTTAGAATATCAACTTCTTGATTTATTACCAACAGAATTACTTCGAGTTTTGAAATTTGTTGTTTATTTAGGTGTTATAAAACTGCTTATAGTTTTTCAGTAAATTATGTGACAGAAATGCTTTAAAACTAACAAACGTTTACTTAAGTTAACTAGTCTAAGTTTTTAGCATTAAATTTCCAAGACTTATATAAAGTTTTGATTGTAAACAACCACAAAATTAGTATTGTAACACAAACTTAATCAACTTTTAACTTCGAGTATACTAATTAATAATATACATTCAACCAACCTCGGAGTTGGAGCTTTGGCCATCCACATGAGGTCGAGGTTGACGGCCACAATGGGAATACCTTGCTCGTGATTGGTCATGTTGTCGGGAGAAAGTAGGTCCAGATCGCCGTTGCACGATATGACGTCATAAAGTATTTGCAGGTTCGTCTCCCATCTATATGTATAGAATTTTATTTTTTCTTAATTATTTCTCTGCATTTAGCTTTTTCTGTGTTTTGTTAATATAATTAAGCTAACGTAACCTAACAATTTTTCAAAAACAATCTATTTAAATAAAGTAAAGTAGGTAAAACCGTAATAGCAATATAGAAGTAAACAGTATAAAGCTAAAAGGTGTTTTGTTAATAACTAAAAGCATATTTAAGAAAATAAAGTGTAGTCAAAGTTTTTTGTAGTTATTAGCTTTTTCTTGTTTATAGTGACAGGTTTTATAAGATTAATTTCATGTTTATTTCCCATTGAATGATCACAACTTGTTTACACAAATTTAAGATGTAAGCCCTTAATTTTAACAAAACTCTCATTGTTTAGTAGTAAACCTAAATGAAAATTATTCACAAAAACAAAAAACTGACCTCACTGGCTCACCGAGCAGTATAATAGCTTCTATTTTGGGGAGTTTTTTCTCCACCACTTTGCTGCCATCTAGCGGCCACCTCTTTCTGTCGACCCAGTCCAAGTAAGGTTTGGCCTCCCGGATGTCGTCTATCGTCACTATGTTTTTGAATCCCATGCTGTTTGAAAAACGTGCACAGGTCAATAAAGATAATCTTTTAGTTCGATTGGCTTATCTTCAAAACATTTTAAACAGTATAAAATGCTACACAGCTAAAATACAGTTCAAGATATATTTTTATCAGTGAGTAATTTAATATAATACTAATTGACCACTACATATTGAGTTATACTTCTTAAGCTACATTTCACAAAATATTTTTGTTAACAAACTTTTACTCTTTACAGCTCATACCTTTAACTAATTTACTCATAAGTATTCTATAGTTTACCAATCAAACAAACTAACTCTCTTGCTACTTTCACCGACCCGCCGCCGTGCTCGGGACCTGATATGAGGCAAGTTTTGTTGTGGAGGTGGGTCATTCCCCTTAATGGAGACTGCGACATCACCATCAGGTGCTCCGGTATCTGTATATAGTTAAAATTTAGTTTTCCATACAAAACATTAATTAACAAACCTACTGAAAATAATTTGGCGCTTCAATTTTATGTGTTGTTTTTTACCGGTATAAGTGTATAGTTTTAATTTAGGTTTACGCATATTCAACATCTTTCTTACAAATTTGTACTAACTTTTTCTGTAGTTAAATTTTACTATAATATCTGTTTCACAAATTTTTGCAATGCAATTTACAGTTTTTTGAACATTCTAAAATAGTTTTTAAGTTTGTACACCACCAGATTTTTGTGCAAAAAGTTTATAACATTAACTACTATACAGCGTCTTTTTAACTTGTTTTGTTTACTTTTTAAGAAAGACAAGTCAAATGTATTTTCGCCGTTAACTTGCTTTTAATTTAAGTATAGCTTAGTACACATTAACGTAATAAATACAAATAAATCAAAATTTATAATGTTTCAAGTGTTTGTAAAATATAATTTCGAAGTTTATAAGAATAAAAAAATACAGCTTTTGATAAGTTGTGACCTATCAACTTAGTTCCAAGACTAAAGTTTAATTCATACAATTAGTGTAAAAGCAGTACTTTCAAAAGGAAAATTCTTTAAAATTTAGAGTTTGCTTTACAAAAAAGTATCAATTTTAATAACTTACCAGTAAAACTTGATAATAAAAATAGTCAACTTTATAACTAACCTTTACGCCGAGAGCTTTGGACAGAATATCTGCTTTCACCTTTTTCAAACCGAACGCATTGGTGCAGAACAGAGTCGGAACCACGAATTCGTCGCATTCGGCATTCATGAGTTTCTTGATTGCTGCTGATGCCTGGGGTATCGGAGTGTGCCCTCTGAGTAGGACGCCGTCAATGTCAAACAAAACGCCGAAACCTCCCTGTGAATTTTGTTTTGTTTTAAAAACTTTATAACTTTGTTGAAACTAAGTTTTTTATCACGGTTTTTACATAGCTATTTATGGTAAATAGGTACAAAACTATAAACTTTGTTTTGACTAGTAACATATTGACATTTTTTCGATTGTCTTTTAAAAACAGCTTATATGATGTGGTTTGTAGTAAATTCATGTTTTAACTTTATAAAATTACATTTCCAATTACACAAAATATACTAAAAACTGTCTTAATTGTTTAGACTTTACTTTTGAGCTCATTTTTCAATACAAGCAGTGAACTTTAAAACTAAAATTAGATTGTGCTTATAAAACAGCTTAAACGTTTGTAAACCTAAACTTATTTAATTAATAAAAGTTAGTAAAGATTAAAACTTTTGTAGCTTACTTTCTCTCTTTTATGTAAGCAATAACTTGATAGCAAGCATGTTATGCTTTTATAACTGTTCTTTAAAGATGATGTCAAAAATAACTTTTTTAAACAACTCATACTGCATAAAATAACTTTAATAAATAAATGGACAAGTTTTTCCATTTGTAAGTTTTAAACAGTTTCCAACAATCTTATTAAAAATAAAAATAAAACTGGCTTATTAATACAAGCTAAAAGCTTGAACTTAGTTTTATAATCAAAATAGCAGCTAATGAGAACAAATGTTACAACTTTATGCGTAGTAAAACCACAAGGCAATTGAATTGAACGATTTTATCTTTCATTATGACATAATATTTACTCAAGCGTTAAAGAGAAGTTGTGCTTTGTATCAAGAAGCTAAGTTAATACAAGCATGCTAAGTTTAATGTTGTTGCTTTGTATAAACTATAACCAGAAACATTATAATGAAATACTTTTTGAGACGTTTGTTATTATTATTATAGATATTTAATTTTAATAACTTTATTTAAATAATATACAATTTTAAAGTACTAAAAACATAGTTTGAAATATATTTACTCAAAGGTAAAGTTTAAACATTAGTTCATTACTGTTTCAATACTTGTTACAGAATGTTCAAAGAATCCATGTTTAGTTACTTTTAAGCAGATATCTATTAAACAAACCTGATTTGTGGAACTTCTGGAAGTAGTTTCTAATCTTAATTTCTTGTTAGAACTTAAAATTTCTTCAGTTTTTACATTGTTAGATGAAACAGCGGTTTTTGGTGAGTTTTCTGGAGTCAAGTCTTTCATTTTTTATTAGTGTTTGAAAAAATTACCTAAACAAATGTTCAATTAATTAATCGTAAATAATGAAAAAAATTGTCTAAACTGTATAAAGCTGATAAGTCTCTTTAAGCCACACACAATTAACTAATACAACAGAACTTTATAGAAAATTTTACATGAAAATTCACATTATAACTTGATACAAGTAAAATACTCATTAATGAATCAAAGTTTTAGTAATGTAAAAATTTGTTGTCACAGTAACAAATTTGAATGCATTAATTTACAAACCTTTCAAAATTATATATAGTAAAAAAACTGCTTGACAAAAATATAGTGGCCAATAAAAAATCAGTGTATATTACGCAAATACTACAGATTAGTACTTGAAGTTCTCAATAATATTTATTAACTCGGATATACTTGATAACAACTTGAAAAAACAGCTCATGATAATGTACGCAATTAACTTTTGCATGTGATAATAACGTTTTATTTTGTTCAGTTAGTTAAAAATTTTAGTTAAATTTACAATTACAACAAAACACTTGTACAAACACAAAGCTAAAGCTGGTTATAAGTTTTAACACATTTAAATTGCAAAAGTCAAAAGCTTAGTATAATACTTACCAACAATGCAATTCAATCTTTAAACAATAATTTTACAGCAAAAAACATCATCCTTTTAAAAGATAATTCAAGCCATAAATGCTTTTAAAACATTGGTTTACAGATGATTAGACAATCACAAGACTATCGAACATTTGGCAAGCTGTTATATTAGCTAAAAGTAAAAATAAGCCAAAACCTTATCACTTAAAAACATTTTTTTATAATCTAAATGTATAAACCAAGTAGAGTTTATGGTCCACTTTGCTAGAAAAATTTCTATATTTTCATATATAAAATTCAAAATGCTCATTGTAACCATAATTTTAATATAATTTTTTAGCCAGAATGGTAGTATAAAAGAAACTTCAAGATTTTTACAGTTGCCTAATGTTTTAAATAAAGTTTTTTAGTAACCAAAAAAACTTTATTTAACTTCGAAAATTGTTTTAATTGCAATTCGACTGTACTCACAAAATTAGTCAATCACTTAAAACAATTACAGATCGGAGCTTTTATGCGCTTATAATGTTTACTTAATAATATTTATCAAACTTTTATTTACCTAACAGCAAGTTCATGGCCATGACATGTGCAGCATTGTTTTTAAACTTTAATAAACTCCGAGTTTATTTGTATTTCCAAAACCAAAACCCACTTTTTTCAAGATATCCAGTTGACCTTTGGTAAATTTGTAGTAAAAATATTTGCACACACTACCACAAAAGATGATAATTTTCACAACTTTGCGCTATTTTTATACCTGGCACGTTTTCAATAAACTGAAATTGTTGATAGGCGTTTTTATTTATAGTTTTCTAAAAATCTTAAAAGTTATGGGTTATATTATAAGAACAAAAAAAATCAATTAATAAATTAGTTTGTAATTACGACTTACTCCTATAAATTTAATTTCTTTTTTAACATACCTATTTTCAATAAACTGTAAAAACAGTTGTTTTGTTTTAAAAAATATTTTCTTAAAAAAATTATATAGAGTTTTTTTTTAAAGTGCCTTTATCTGTCTTCTAATCTAGAGTATTTTAATTTTTTTAAATCACTTTGTCAATCAACTTAGAAAAACTTTAAACATACAAGTAATCAAAAAAATAGAAAGTTGTAAATATTTAGTACAGCATATGTTTATCATTAAACTAGAGGTGGGCAACATACGACCTGCCAAGCAGCTATTTGTGGCCCATGACGTATTTTAGCTTGAAAACAACCTGTGAAACTAAAATTTTAAAAAGTTTTTTTTCTGATTTTATTTTCTCTATTTAGTAGTCCTTATTAAATATTTATTACAGTTTTGCCCTTTGTAATTTTTACTTTTTATTTTATTTACCTGTGTGTAAAATATTTTTCTGAAAAATCTTCTCACTTGATTAGAAAAGCTGCCCACATAAAACTCTAATAGTTTAGATACCAGACTGCTAATAAAGTTTTAATTTTGTGTATTTAAATATTTAATTATATATCTATTCTAGTAGTTCATACATGATTATTTTATACTATTTGATACAGTTCACAATGATTGTCTATGTTGATGTTGAAATTGTTTTATAGTACTCGATAACAGTAATAGTTCATATTTTTTGTTTATTAGATCAAGTTCTAAAGCTTATAATTGAATTATTTTTTGGCTCATAAGCAATTAAAGAGCTATGTAAAAGACTTTAAGTAAATTGCTTTAAAATAAAATAAAAAATATCCAAAGCTATAAATGTATACGACTATTTTTTGCATAAAAAATAGTTACAATCAGTTTATGAAAAGTGTTACAAAACAACTTAGTACTGCACTTTCGGTTAATTTATTACACAACTGTTTTTATTGTTAACGTGATTGCACTAATACTACATGATGCTATTGTATAACTGTAACCAGTATGAAAATTATCGAGTAAACACAATTTCGTAACACCTCAGTAGTACAAAGCAAGCAAACAACGTTTCAAATGTTTGCAGCACTGATGCTGTGCCGCGCGAATTTCACAAATATTTGTTCAGACATAAGCTCGTGTCAGAAGCGTGCTGCACAAGCGTGGAACAATCCTGCTTGAAGTGAAGAGACAGTTGTGTTATATAAACTTGTGGTACTATGTTGGCTCAAAAGTTTTTGCAGTTTTTACAAATAATCAGTTGATTTGTTTAATACAAATTTGAGGTACTTTTTTACTATTGGTTCTTAAGCATATAATTTTTCATTTAAAAAAAAAATCAGTCCATTTTGAAAAAAAAAACAGAAGGGTATCTTTTCTGCTAACTGCTTGAGTACATAAAACATGCTATTTTTTTCTGTGTGTAGAAAGCGTGATGCTGATTTAAAAGACTCCTGTTTAAAATAAACGAACTGTAGTGTAATAAAAGTTCGTGGGAATTTATTGACTCATAAAGTTTTTGTGGTTTCCAATGTTGAAAAAAAAAACTGGTTGACTTTTACAAAACTAGTACAAAAACACGTGTTTAAATAAATTTAAAAACTATAAGTTAAGTTTTCTCAAACATTTAACGTTGACAGCTTTTTGTTGGTTATAACATCAAACATAGATTTGTTTCGAGTTTCAGTAGTTTTTAGCACTTTAAAGAAAACTTTGCAGGTAAGCTATTTGCTTTTAATACTCAAACATATTTAAAAGTTATGGACTAGTGCACAACACATCTCTAGTAATAGGAATGGTAAGCTGAACAAATTTTCGAAAGTTCATATCTGTTACTTGTGTAGATAGTTAAGGATTGATTATAGAGATGTATAAAATATTACATACAGTATTTATAATTTTATACTAAAAAAATATTTGATCCTAGTTTAAGTTTTAGTTAGTAACCAGGAAGTAACAAAAATTAAAAAAAAAAACTTTTTTTTCAAAAATTTATAGCTAGAATTGTTTATCAATTTCAAATAAATGCTTAATGGTAAACTGAAAGACTTAGTTTTTTTAATTGTAAACGTGAAAAGTATAAGCTATACAAACAAAGTTTCGCAGCAAAAAGCTAACAGAGAAATTAAACGCCTATCTCTGTTTTATAACCCAAACACTATTGATAATCTATAAAGTTTAATAATTTTTTTAATTATTAATATGTTGCTTAATAATTTGAAAAGCATCAACTTATCATGCAAATTTTATAAATTAGAGCATTTAAAGTGGATATCCGAACCTTTTGTACATTTGATGTCACAAACTTTAATGAAAAAACAAAAAAGTAGTAAAATTAATACTTAAATTTAGTTTCATTCTTTTGGTAGTAACTTTTTGTAAAATTTTGTATTCTATCTATAGTCTCTTTGTAGTCCATAGATGTTTTCAATTATTCTTCATTATTACATTTATATAAAGGAGAAATATTGCTGTATTTATTTGTATTTTAATACTATCTATAAACAGCATGCTTTTTTTTTAACGACTATGTTTATTCAATTTCTTTAACTTTTTAAACAAATCTATAATCAAAATGAACTATAAAAATAATTTAAATTATAAAGACTTTAAATATATATTAGAGTTTTTAGAAAACTGGTCTGTTTAAAAAACTGTACAAATCGTTGTACAAAAGTGTACAAGGAAAATTATTTAGTGAACTAGTAGAATAGTTTGTGTAGAGACAAATACTTATTTTTATTGTTAGTGAATACTATCAAAATAAATTTTATTAATTTAAGGCTTAATAAGTTAAATTTTTAGTTATACGTCCTAGACAAGACATTTAACTGTATTAAAGTAGTGTACCACTCGATAACTGAAATATTTATTTTGTACGCCAGGTCCTTGGACCAAATTTATTAAGCGCTTTTTTATCGGTAAATAAAGTTGTTTTTTTTTATTATATTTTATTTTTGTTTAAGTAACTTCTGTTTTTGATTTAAGATAAGTTTTCTTTTATCAAATAGTTTTAGTTCATTTGATAATGTAAAACTATTTTTTTAAATACTTGATGCAAATTATTGATTGCAAAAAAAGATTAGGCAGCAGTTTCTTTTTTTTTTTTTTGCAGAAAAAAAATTAAAATAGGAAGTTCAAAATACAATAATATATTTAAGTAAAAGAAAAGATATATAAATAATAATAAAACTATTTAATTGTTTAGTAACACATAAAAACTAAGGTTTAAAAAAAGTTTGCTCCTGAATTTGACTAATTTTAAAAATATAGCTTTGTGGTAGAAACTAGGAATGTTAAAAAAAATCTTTTTAATTTTTGCTGCTAAATTTTCTGTTTGAATTATGAACATTTTATAAGCAAGAAGTAATATATTTGAATGAACAACATAAAAGTTTAGAAACAACTTTGATTCCGTATCACTTCTAAATAGCTCGATGGGAGTTGTAAGCCTCCAAGTTTCGTTAATGATGAAACTCAGGTAATGTAGTTGGCTGGGGATGGATTTCTGTGAACTCACTTGTTTCTGGCAACCAAACTGTTTTTTTTTTGTTGTTCTCAAATTTCAGTTCTTAGTATTATTTCAAGTAAAGTTTTATTTTAAGGTAAATTTTTTGTTAAGTCTTTACAGGTAGTTGTTCGTATTTGTGCTTTCAAATTTTTAGTAATAATATTATAGTGTTTTAGTTTTTCAACCCGTGATTCTTGTCTCAAAATTTGCCAATTTGACAACTTTTACAAATTTTCAAGTAATTGTCCGAAATTTTGTTTTGCCTCTAACATTTGTTTATATATAAAAATATACTTCATAAAAAAACAATAAAATGTTTATTTTAAACTCGTTATTACTCATTAAAGTACTTTTAAACGCGTCATCATTAAGTAAGTAAAGTATTGTTTAGATGTGCTTAACACTTTGTTAGATTGTTATAAAACAAGCAGTAAAGATTATTTTATCCATTTTTTAGGAATACTTGATACTACCTAGTGTTTCAAATTAGTAAAATAACTTAAGCAAATAAAAGCTTTCTTTTTTTACACAATTAAGACCAAGCCAAACACTCATGTTAAACTTAAACTAAGGTTTGTTTTACTACAAAAGTGAACTAAAAGTAATGTACAAATAAATCGTTTATTGAAAAAGTCTATAATTGTAGTATTATTTTTTCAATCTTTCTTTAAATTGCAATGAAAATTGAGTTTTTGCTGTTTTACAACTAATTGATTTTTTTTAATATGCTAGTGCCAATATGTAATACCTTTTAAACTACATGTTGCTTTCAATTGATGTAAGTTTTAAAAGCAAACACAAGTTTAACTTCATTTTTTAAGTTTTACAATACAAACTTATTTTAAAGTTAAAGATTTATCCTTGGTATCATGATTATTGATTTTATTATACTTCTTTTATACTTGTGTTAACTTTACAAGTACTTTTATACTTTACTTTAACTTAGTTTCTACCTTTTAAATGTTTAAATAAACAAATTGCTAATTTTAATTTTTCAAATAAACTTAAAAAACGCTAGCTTTTCTAACAAAATTTATATATCAAAGCAACTATAAACTTAAGCATAAAAGTTCTTTACTCTACTTCAATGTCTCATATACCATCAGGTTTATCTTGAAATAAAAATAGATACCACTATGTTGCGATTTCAAAATCGAATATAAATTTATTTTTTAGGCAGGGCTTAAAAAAAATCTTTATACCTAGTATTAAAAGAACAATAACCAATAGCTTTAGAACTCTAATTTTACATAATCTGTAAAGTTTTTGACTTAAGCATTTAACTTATTTGTTTAAAAAAACTTATTTTCAAAACAAACTTTAGTAAAACTTAATGTTATTGTTAAAATTACTTAAAGTAAAAAAAAGGTCATGAAAAATTTCCTAAAACAGCGCATTCTTAGTTTTTTATTAAATATACTTCTAATTACTATTTTAAACTATTTACGTTATTAAAGCTCTTTTATTTTTAGTTTTACCTAATACAAGTTTAAAAACTTTAAGGCTGAAAATTTCAAAAAAAATATAAAAAAGAAACATGTGTAACAATTTATGTACTTTTATTAGTTCTAAACACACTTTTTAACCATCTGTATATTGGTATACTATTAAGTCCACCCAATTTTTTTTTCCATTTCTTTATTTAGTAATTTACTTTATGCATTTATTGGTATTTATTTATTTTTTATTAATTTTTCACTACCACTGTTACCCCTAATCCTTATCCTCGTTCGGTAAGCGGTTCTCGAAATTGACTGTGTGGATTTTTATCGGGTTGATTTTGATAGCGGGTGGATCTTGAACGTTTCCGTATATACCAATTTGTTACCACTTAAACCTATACTTTCTAATCAGGCATATATGAAATAAGTAAATTAGATAAGTTCACAATGTTAGCTGTTGGTTTTATTTGTAATGAATTTGTTTTATAGGCTTGTTTAAGAACGCCTATCTTAACATAATTGCCATGAAGATAAAACTCGGCTATATTGAGTTTTTCTAAAAGGCAATGTGATCTATGTTAAAATAGTATCATCTAAAATCTAGCAATACTAAAAATAAAGATATTAACAGTCTAAGTTTAGAATTTCAAGATAAGTGCAAAACTATTTTTTCTTTGATACTTATACATCGTCTTAAAAACAGTTTCCATTGTATTTTATTAAACAAAACTAGACACAAAACGAATTTAGGGTGTAAAAGCTATTAAGATTAACGAAAACTCATATAATTAAAAATACTTTAAATACATTATTAAGTAACCAGAGATGGCAAAACAAACAAAAAACAGTATGTAAAAATAGTTAATGAATTATTGTTGATATTTTAAATAGATATAGCGACTTTGAAAACTAATTATTTTTTGAAGCAGTTTATAAATGCTTCATATAAAAAAAAAATTTCATAAGACGATCTGTAAGATTACACATTTACTTTTTAATTAAAATTTATTTTTTAGCTTATTTAAAATAAAATGCTAAAGAAAGGTATGTAAACGACTTAGTTTTAGAAATGTTTAGGTTTTATGTTTAAAATTTATAATAAATTGAACATAAAAAACTTAGTAAAACAATATAAATTTAATTATAATGACAGTTAAACTGGAAACGGGTCAAATATCCACGAAAAAACTTTTACACGAAGGGTCAAATACGCACAAAGGAATACTTTTTAACGAAGACTTTATACACGAACGGTCAATTTTGCATGAGAGTAAAAAATAAAAAGTTATAGAATTTTAAAATAAAATAAGAAAGTTAACAAGAAAGTAATTTAAAAAGAGATAAATTAATTTAAAAAAGCAAAAAAATACCGACCGGTGGTAAGGGTGAGGGGGTTTGCAGTGATAATAAAAATAAACAACAAAAAATTAATAATATTAATAAAAAGTATTAAAACAAAATTAGAATTAAAAAAAAAACAAATAAATTCATGAAAAAAACAGTTACTAACCAAGGGTAAGGGTTAGGCTTAGGGGTAACAGTTATAGAAAAAAAAATATATAAAAAATATCTAATAAAAATTATTAATCAAAATAAAGCAAGAAAGTAATAAAAAACAATGAAGTTACGAAAAACCAAAAGAAAAAAAAAACCGACCGTGAGTAAGGGTTACGGGGTGTTAGTTATATTAAAAAAGTAATAATAATAAATGAACTAAGAAAATTAAAAATTTTCAACCCATATAAAAGTGACCATTTTTCAAAAAGTGAATCCTTGTGCGAAATTGACGCCGTGCAAAAGCGTCTTCGTGCACATATGACCCTTCGTGCAAAAGTTACCATTTGTGCATATTAAACTCCTACCCAACTAAAGTTATTTTAAATATTATCTTCTGGTCTCTTGTTTTTGTATAAAATCACTTTAATACTTTGTAGGGGATGTACCAGAGTAACAAAATCTTTATGAAATTTTAAAAGTGTATGCCAACTGATCCAAATTGTTTATTTTCAATGAATGATGGTGGAATTAGATAACTTATGTTTATATAAAAATTTCAATTTGTTAGTTAAAATTGTATACTTGTCAAATTAAATATAGGTAATCATTAATTTATCACTTTTCTCTCTTGTCAGTTGACAGTTAGAGTTAAGTCTGAAAAATACTGCAAGTTATGAAGATTTGTTTTTAGAATACAAAAAACTGTTACTTTACCTTTTTGTTGAAGTTTAATCAATTCAATAGTTATGATGACAAACTAAAAAAAAAAATTCCATAGATATTTGTAGTTAGCTAGGATGATGCTGCACTAATATCAAACTGAAATTATATTCATATTCATTTATTAAGGCTCTTTAAACCATAATTCTTTAATTAACAAAATAAATACATTGACAAAGTACGCACCCCTGTAAGGTAAGCAACAAATTTTTATTCTTACAAGTAGGGTTGCCACTTTACCTGGAAACCTTGAAAAACCTGAAATTTGACATTTTAGCCAAAAAAAAAAACCTTGAAAAATTGGTTTTTGAGAAATTTTGAAAAAAACCTGGAAAAGCCTGGAATTTTAACAATTTTCACTATTATAAAAGTAGGTGCTTTTTAATACTTTTTTAATCTAAAACTATAATTTAAACATCTAAATCTAGCTAATCAAAAATGTGCAGTATCAATAAGTAACAAAAAATTTTACAACAAAATCATTAAGTTTTGTTTACATATAAAGTACATGGTATAATCAGGGTTGCCACTTTACCTGGAAACCTGGAAAAACCTGGAATTTGAGAAATTTTGAAAAAAAAAATGGAAAAACCTGGAATTTTTAATAATTTTATCATTTTCAGTTGTAAAATTTTAATTTGACAAAAAAATCTATCATATATTTAGGATTTTTTGTCATCATCAAAAATTTTTTTATTAAGAAACACATTTAAAGTAACTTTGCAGTATCTTTTCAATAGTTTTAAACCATTTAACACAGTTTCTTAAATAGAAATTAACTTAAAACTAAAAATAGACCTAAAAATGTGTACTTTTAAAAACCTGAAAGAAATTTGGAAAACATGGGAAAAAATTTGAAAAAACGAGTGGCAACCCTGTATAATCATTGTTAAATTGCATATAGTGTATATATCAGGGTTGCCACTTTACCTGGAAACCTGGAATTTGACAATTTAGGAAAAAATACCTGGACTTTGACAAATTTAGAAAAAATCCTGGAATTTCAGCAGTTTTTACATGTTTAGTAATAAAATTTTGATTTGACTCAAAATATCTATCATATAAGTAAAATAATTTTGTCATCATCAAACATATTTTTATTAAAAAACACATTTAAAGTAGCTTTACAGTATCTTTTCAATGTTTTTATAGTATTTAACACAGTGTCTTACCTTTTACTTAACTCTAAACTATAAATAGACCCAAAAATGTGTACTTTCAAAAACCTGGAAGAAATTTGGAAAACCTGGAAAAATTTTTGAATAAACAAGTGGTTACCCTGTACAAGGTTTAAAATAATGTAATTATCTTTTACATTTGGTGGTGTTTTTAGGAATTTTTAAAATACTTTTTATGGACTAAACTAAAATCATCTTTCATGGTGACATTATCAATTTCCCTTCTTGTTTATTATTGAATAATATTTTTGTGTTATTTTTTTGTTTGCACTTGTAGAAAAGGCAACTAAAAATGTGATCGTAAAAGTTTAAATATAAGGGAGGAAGCAGTGTTGTGGCCATTAGGGTGCATCTATTGCTCTTCAAAAATCACATTTTTAGAATTTTGCTTAGTCAATTTTTTTTGTAGGTATGAAATCACATTAATAGAAATCAAAAAAAAAATGTGTAGCTTTTACCTTAATCACGATATTTATATTTTCTGAAAACAACCCCTATGTAAATTGTATGGAACCTTAAAACTTCAACCTTCAAGTTTTTGGCTGAGTTTTTTTTACATGTAGCAATCATTCCAAAAAACACATTCTTCACACTTATAGACCATTTGAAGAAATTTTAATTAAAATATTTTTATATTTTCTGTATTTTTTTATTATTTTTGGTCATTTTTTAGTTTTTTTGAAGAAACCAAGAAATCCCTCCAAGAAGCTTTCTTAAAATTGTGAAACACCTAGAATGTGTTTTTGTGATGATTTCAGTAAAATGTAAATAGCGTGACGTTTGTAAAATCTAGAAAGCTTTTTTTATTTGTTTTTTGTAAGTGATTTGCCACACACAAAAAGTTAGACTAAGCTTAACTCTAAGTTTGGGGCAACAAATGCACCCTAGTGCCAATATTACTTCTTAGTCTATATGGTCAATATTGACTATAATAGGTTTAAATTTATACCATTTGCCATTTTTTATTTCAAAATTATAATAAAGTTTTTCAAATACGTTTATAGTATTTATGTTCATTTGTTTAATTGATGTATAAATTAATAATGCTCAAAAGAATGTTTACAAAGTTTAATAGTCTGTAAGTGCATGGTTAAAAGGTCTTTCTCCATACCAATCAATTGACCATAGTTGTGAAAGTTCGTATTTTCTTTTTTGGCTTAAATAATTAGTAAATATTGACAATGGGTTAACCTATAGTGGTTGTTTTTATATTGTTTAATTGTTGGTAAGCACTTGCTTTGGTTTTTGATCTTCATGACCTCCCCACACTTTGTGATTTTTAACATTAGAATTAAAACTTTGTGAGTGTTTTCCAAATGACTAGCCACCAATATTTTTACTTTTTAAATATTATTTTTGTTTATTGGATAATTTAGAGCATCAGAGATGCCACAAGCTCTGGATACTCAGGATATTCAGATTTTTTTTTAATCTCAATATGACTCCAGATACTCAGGACATTTAAGTTTAATTTATTAAATCAGGATAGTTTTTGTTTTTTTGATAAAAACAGATCAGATTTTTTCTAGATTTAAATTACATCTAGTTTATACACTTTCAATATAATTTGTTTTTTAATTAATTTTGTAATTTTTAATAAGTTAGACCCCAGAGTACTTATGCTACTTTTCATAATTGTGTGTGCAGTAGGGTGTTTATAAAAATAAGAACCTTTTAACTTAAGATCAATAGTTTTGTATTTGGCAAATGCCACAAAGCCACCCTTTGGTATTTTTGGTGTTTTTGTAGTATTTGCCAAAATATAAAATTATTTGAGCTAAATACTCAAGTGGTGTTGTTTTTATAAGCACCATTTTGTGCAGTAGCTTATGTTATTATTTAGGGAACACGTTCAAAATCCACCCACGATCAAAATCCACCCAATCAAAATCCATCCAGTCAATTTCAAGAACCACTTACCAAACGAGGGTTAGGGTAACAGTGATAGTAAAAAATAAATAAATAAAATGCAAAAAATATATAAAATAAATTAATAAATAAAGAAAGTATAAAAAAAATGGGTGGATTTTGAACACAGTGGATTTAGAACTGAACTTTAACAGTCCTCTAAAAAGGCTTTCAAATTTTTTTTTATTAAGATTATATTTTTATAACTGAATGTTTAAATTGAGATTTTAGTGAGTTAAGTTTAAAATAAAAAGGTATAATTTTAAAAAAAATTCCGAAATTCAAATATCCAACAAAATTTAATCCACAATAAGCTGCTTTAAATACATTTTTACAGAGTTTCTACCCTGCATTGTTATTTTTTAACTTTCAACAGTTGTTGATAAGTTCTAATGTGATTTATATTTTTTAAAAATGTTAATATTTTAGCCTAGTCTAATAATATCTTTTCTAAGAAAATTTAGCCTGCTATTGCTTTTAAAAATTCTATAACCATCTGTTTTGGTTTAAGTCTTATATTTTTTTAATATTTAGATTAAACAGTACTTATTATGTATCAATATTCTTAACAATATTTTTAGTTTTGCTAAGGTCAAAAACAGTTGATGTTTTCATTTAACTTTTCACTAAACTAATATTGATCTCAATGTATACTAAGTGTTACCCAAATTAATAAAACTATTCTTATAATCAGAAATTTTTTACAGTAACCTATTGCATCTTTACGCACTCTTGTTTAGTTACACATTATAGAATTCTAAAAAACCTCAAAAAAAAATTTTTAATATTGCACAAAGTAGGTTTATTGTACATTTTTAATTAAAAATATGTTTTTAAATGCTAACTTACCTCTCTATTTCTTTAGACTTTGTAAACTTATGTTTCTTGAATAGTTGATAAACATTTAGTTATACCTCAGTATATCAGAAATTTTGTTAATAATAACAGATTAATTTATATACTTTTGTTTAAAAGAAGAAATCCCATTACAGCACCAAATGCATATTTTTGTATAAGGCTATAGAAAGAAATTTTAATATAGACACTACACCATTTCTTAGTTGTAAACAAATGCTTAATTTCAAATTGAAATTGCTAAGTAGAATAGAATATAAATGTTAAATATCAAATAAGTCACATAAAAATAAAGATAAAGATAAAATCTACTTATTATTAAAATAATTAAAATTTTTCTACAAGTATTGTTGTTTTATATAAATTCAAATTTTTTTTTTAATATCTTCATAGTTTTATTTTTTGTTTTCATATTTATAAATAAAGTAAACAAATTGTTAAAAGTGAGAAAGTCCCCAGTTTTCTTTTAACTAGAAGCAATATCAAAAAACAGCCATTATAATTAGTATATTTGGTACTTCTTGTATCTTTACAATCTCTCGTATCTTTACGCACTTTTTCTGTGGACACAATGTGCGTAAATAAGCGAGAGATTACTGCAGTTTGGCTCCATCTTTTTCCTTAAATTATGTGCTGGCATTATCATTCTATTTACTGGCACAAAGTGGCGTTTTTGATGATTAAAATTTTTAAGTATTATTTATTTGTTTTGAGCTGGGTTTCTTCTTTTTATCACTGTGTTTTTAGTTTTTCTATTAAGTTTTGTGAATTTAAACAAGTCTATGCTAAGTATTTATAGTCAATTTTTGTAATTTTTTGTATAAAAGCTACTTAAAATATTTTTTTTAATAATATTAAAGGTGTATTTTATTTATGAAATTTAAGGGTGTACACCTTTTTTGAGCTAAAAGTCCTAATTTTAACATTCCCATATTAGATTTTTGGCTTTAATGG